>NC_091172.1:41374425-41394425 GCF_040958095.1 Procambarus clarkii | reverse complement strand
ATATTTATATATATATATATATATATATATATATATATATATATATATGTCGTACCTAGTCGCCAGAACGCACTTTGCAGCCTACTATGCAAGGCCCGATTTGCCTAATAAGCCAAGTTTTCATGAATTAATATATTTTCTCTATTTTTTTTCTTATGAAATGATAAAGCTATCCATTTCATTATGTATGAGGTCAATTCTTTTTTTATTGGAGTTAAAATTAATAGATATATATGACCGAACCTAACCTATCTTTATAGGTTAGGTTAGGTAGCTGAAAATGTTAGGTTAGGTAGTCGAAAAAACATTAATTCAAGAAAACTTGGCTTATTAGGCAAATCGGGCCTTGCATAGTAGGCTGAGATGTGCGTTCTGGCTACTAGGTACGACACATTATATATATATTTATATATATATATATATATATATATATATATATATATATATATATATATATATCGGACAATTAGTAAAAAAAAAAAAAAAAAAAATTAAATTATTTTACCTTGTACCTAGATCCACCAGGCCTGTTTGGTGCCTGTTTCAGTACTTCAGACATCTGGAAGGTCACATCCTCCTCCTCAACTTGTGGATGTGCGTTGATATATGATTCTGTAAAATTAAGTTATTTATATAATAATAAATTCAGTATAACAATAATATTCTGTAAAATTAAAAGTAATTTATACATCAATCAGATAAAACTCTCCAGAGATGGTGATACACAACATATAAAGGACAAGTTTCAGAACAAAATATGCATTTAGGAATAAGGTTTTGTACATGTAGGTAGCACATGAGAAAATAAGTGGAAGGTGATCAAGTTTATATTAACATGTTAATGACTTTGTTAAGGCTTTGCAAGAATGAAAAAATATTAATAATATAATATCACCTACCAATTAATTGTACATCATTTATAAGTCAATTATTTGCATTATTATTATTCAATACTAATGATATAAAAATGCATTTTGTAATCTACTATTTATGCAAGTATTAAGCACAGGATCATGAAATAAACTGCAAAATACTGTAATGGATAAACCAATTAATTTTACATTTTCCTATAGCTAAGTCAGTCAGTTCTATTAGCAGCAGAGAACAATTATGCCCAACCTCTATTAAATGAAACAATCTTAAGAGCAAGTGATAGAAATATAATCATTTATGCTTGGGATTATGGAATGGTTCCAAATATGAAAAATATCAAGTTTTTTGGTTAAAATTTTTTAACTTAAAATTTACATTTTTAAGTGAATTTTAAACTTTAAAAAAATTATTTAATTTTTTGGTTACTTACTTAAAATAACATTATATAGTTCTTGTTTTTGTAGAAATGCCAATTTCTTCTTTTGCCCTTCCAGACTGTATAGTGACCACAGGCCGTTTGTTCATATCTTCATTATTCTTCGAACTGTGGTTTCACAATCAGACCCACGTACACTGGTTAAAAGCATCACCTAAAAGCAACAACAAAAATGTAGTACACTGACGAATTTTGAATAAATATATATATATATATATATATATATATATATATATATATATATATATATATATATATATATATATATATATATATATATATATATATATATATATATATATATATATATATATATATATATTAGTTTAGTTGATAGTTGGGTATAAAATTAGTTGATTTTATACCCGCATTAGGTCAGGTGATAATACAATGAAGGTGATAATAAAGCCATTCACAACTGCAGGCCTAATAAAAAAAGGAGGTGGCATAGCAATATCTTACAAAGATACCTTCATCTGCAATAGTCTCATTAGTAATAGAGACGACTATTGTGAATATACCTTTGCCAAGTTCTCCAGTAAATCCCTTAAATCCTCCTTGACTATAAGTGCCATCTATAGATTTCCCAATACCGACATAGCTTCATTCTCAGATAACGTAAGGAATCTTATCATAAATAACAATCTCAACAAAAATCAAACCAACTTTGTGGTTTGTAATGGTGAACAAAACATGCAGATACTTATATATAACCTGTGAATAGAGTGTAATAACACCAAAACTATTTGTTTATTGTTTTATGACCATAATAATTGAATCACTAATATGATTCACTAATATATAATCCTAATAATAATCACTAATATATAATCCATTGAGCATGCTGCATCTCTTTCAGTCTCTTTGCAATTTGAACAAGAGGGTTTTTAATTGATCGAACCATATTCTTAAAGTAAAGTAAATGAGATGTATTCCATATTTTGCAAAATATACGATGAAGGCACACAAACATTCATACCAAAACTGAAGGGCAGGATTTATGAGGAGACATTAGAGGCATTAAATATTCCAAACTTGAAGACAGAAGGAAAAGAGGAGATATGATCACTACGTACAAAACAGTAACAGGAATTGATAAACTTGACAGGGAAGATTTCCCGAGACCTGGAATTTCAAGAACAAGAGGTTATAGATTTAAACGAACTAAACAAAGATGCCGAAGAAATGTAAGACAATTCACTTTTGCAAACAGAATGGTAAACGGTTGGAACATGTTAGGTGAGAAGGTGGTGGAGGCCAAATCCGTCAAAAGTTTCAAAGCATTATATGACAAAGAGTGCTGGGAAAATGGGACACCACGAGTGTAGCTCTCCATCCATCTGATTGATAACCCAAATGAATTTTTCATGGATATGATACCAACATCAAATCATAAATCAGATGTGATCCTATCCCCACTGGATTTTGAAGAAGCCATAGACAGTATGCCTATGCACTCTGCACCAGGCCCTGACTCTTGGAACTCTATATTCATCAAGAACTGTAAAAAACGTTATCGCAGGCCCTTCACATTCTTTGGAGACAAAGCCAAGATACTGGCATTGTCCCTGACATACTAAAAACCGCAGAGATAGCACCGCCCCATAAAGGAGGAAATAAGGCAGAGGCAAAAAACTACAGACCGATAGCACTAACATCGCACATCATAAAAATCTTTGAGAGAATGCTAAGAAGTAAGATCACAAAATACATGGAATCACAGCATCTCCATAACCCCAGACAACATGGTTTCAGAACAGGGCGCTCTTGCCTATCACAGTTGCTGGACCACTCTGACATGGCACTAGATGCCATGGAAGACAAACAAAACGCTTTGACAAAAAAAAGCCTTTGACAAATGTGACCATTGTGTTATTGCACATAAAATGCGTTCAAAAGGAATTACCGGAAAAATAGGCAGATGGATATACAACTTCCTGACTAATAGAACCCAATGTGTAGTAGTCAACAAAATAAAATCTGGACCATCAACCGTAAAGAGCTCAGTCCCCAAGCGTACTGTGCTTGCTCCAATACTTTTTCTCATCCTCATATCGGACATAGACAAGGACACAACCTATAGTACTTGATCATCCTTTGCAGATGACACTAGAATCTTCACGAGAGTAGGCAACATAGAGGACACGGCAAACCTCCAATCAGATGTAAATCAGGTCTTTCTATGGGCTACAGAAAATAACATGGTGATTAACGAACATAAGTTTCAGCTCATGCGCTACGGAAAAAATAAAAAATATAAAAACGGAAACCACTTACAAAACTCAGTCAAATCATAACATTGAACGGAAAAGCAACGTAAAGGATTTGGGTGTACTGATGTCAGAAGGCCTTACATTTAAAGAACACAATAAAGTAGCCGTCACAACTGCAAGAAAAATGACAGGATAGATAACAAGAACTTTTCACACTAGAGATGCTATACCGATGATGATAGTTTTCAAGACGCTAGTGCTCTCTAGAGTGGAATACTGCTGCATAATGAAAGCCCCTTTCAAAGCTGGAGAAATTACTGACCTATACTTATGCATTTATCTTCGGTTTAACACAACAGGCACCAGACACACGCTAGGCATCATACACACTAGGATAAAACAAACATTAGGCCAGAAGTCAGAAAAGAATTCAAAGAATTTTACTGGAAAGGCTTGCTGTTAGGAAAGGAAGTAATTGAGATGAATTAATGCACAGTATGTCAATTTTGTGAAATATATGATAAAGGAACAAAAACATTTATACCAAAACAAAGATGCAGAACTAGGAAACAGGATTTGTTCAACTGAAATTTCAAGACGGACAGAGACCAAAAGACACAAAAATGGAATCAATATACGAAGAGGCCAAACCCCCAAACATACCAGTAATACAAAGAGAAACAACTACACGGCAGTGAGGAGAGAGGCAGAAAGAAATTTTGAAAAAAAGGAACAAACAAATGTAAAGTAGAACAAATCATATTCTATAAATACAGCAACAACCAATTGCAGGTAAAGGATAATATTCAGAGCTTTTAAATGCATGGATGGCGAAATACTCAAGAAATTGTTCACGACTTTTGTTAGACCAAAGTTGGAATATGCAGCGGTTGTATGGTGCCCATATCTTAAGAAGCACATAAACAAACTGGAAAAGGTGCAAAGACATGCTACTAAGTGGCTCCCAGAACTGAAGGACAAGAACTATGAGGAGAGGTTAGAGGCATTAAATATACCAAATATACTACACAAATATATATACTACACATGCACAATAAACTACCCTACACAGGCTGAGTATGGTGTGTACAATAAATTATTAGCTAAAAGATAAGACTGAGTTTGTATAAATGGGGGTTAAGTCAGAGTGGGAAAATGTAAGTGGAGTGCCTAAAAACCCTGTCCTGGGACCTCTGTAATTCATAATATATACAAATAATTTAGACTCAGGTTTGATCAGCAATATTTGAAAATTTCCAGACGATACAAAAGGGATTTTTTTCTGGATTCAGGATTATTTTTTTATGGCTGAAAACAGGTTTTCAGCAATAAAAGAAATACAGTATTGCTGGAACAACCGTCGACATCTTCAAGAGAAAACCTGAACATCTTCAAGAAGTGAAGATGACCTTGAGAAGAAGTATAGGTTGGGAGAAGTATAGGTTAGGAATTGTCTCCAAAGAATTCTCAAAGAATTACTCGTTATTGCTATCCAAGATAATTAGACGAGCCAAAGCTAAATACTACGAAGATAAATTTACCCAAATAAAGAGTACCTTACCTAAAAATATGTATGTACCTTACGTAAATAAACATTTGATTTTGAAGTGTCGGACAAACAAGGCTGTGGTGGATATGTGGGCCTGAGGGGCCTGTCCAAGCAACAGCCTGTTGGACCAAGCTCTCACATGTCAAGCCTGGCCTTGGAAGGGCTTGGTGAGTAGAACAACTACCAGAACCCTATAATGCATGTATCAAGGTGTCCAGGCAGTGAGCACCACATAATGCAGTGCAGTCCTGTAAGAATAAGCACAGTAAGTATGGGCATGGAGGGGGTGCAGCAGTGGCTTGTGAAGGGCTGGAGAGTAAATGGACATGCCCAGGGGTAAAAAGCATTAGGGTAACAGAACATAGCCCATAAAAATAGTAATGACAATGAATGAATAATTATATGAATGCAATAATACTTCATATCTCAATAGGAATACTAAGCAGGATGCAAGACAAGGTACTGGTGGTGATAGTGGTTGGTACAAGTCCTCACATCCCCACAGACACCAGTAACAGCCCTCACCTCCCAACACAGTACCCTTGTAGCGAGTTAATCTTATACTCGCTTCATTATCTTATAGCATAACTAATTAACACTAATTACAGAAGCTACACAGGTGATACTTTGGTGTGAGTTGAGCGCACTGAGCGTCGGTATCGCTACACCCTTGTTCCTTAACAACCCTTTGGACCTTTATTACAGAAAAATAGAATCAATTAATTTAATAAAATATAAAATATAAGTGCTTACTTACGATAATACTATCGGTGGAACACAAAATCTTCTTCTTCTTGATAGTAGGTGCAGTTTGCATGAAGGGTTAGTCCTCGCCATGACTGAACTGACGACAAAATGGCCGATGTGTTGATATGGCGTCAGGTGACGCTGTGACGTCACAGGTGAGGGACGCTTTGCGCATTACTCCCTCGTACTTAAAAAGTACTACAGGTACTTTTTGGTTTTATTTTTGAATATGGCAGAAGTTGGACAGCTTTTCAAATCATTATAAGGGAGTGAGTTCCATAGACTAGGTCCCTTTATTTACATAGAGTGTTTACATAGATTAAGTTTGACTCTGGGGATATCAAAGAGATATTTATGTCTGGTGGGGACGTGGCCATGTGTTCTATTACATCTGTCCAGGAAGAGTTTCAGAACAGGGTTTGCAGTTAGAAAAAGGGCTTTATAAACGTAATTTACACAGGAGAATGTATGGAGTGAATTTGTTTAGCATGTTTAAGGATTTGAACAAGGGAGCTGTGTGTTGTCTGAAGGTAGAGTTATTTATTGTCCTGATAGCAGATTTTTACTGGATGATGATGGGCTTGAGGTAGTTTGCAGAGGTTGAACCCCAAGCACAGCTACCATAAGTAAGATAGAGATAGATAAGTGCATAATAGAGTGAGAGGAGAGCAGAGTAGGGTACATAATATCTGATCTTAGAGAGTATCTTAGAGAGTATACCAATTGTTTTAGAAACCTTTTTAGTTATGTGTTGTATATGGGTGCGGAAGTTGAGTCTCTTGTCTAAGTATAGGCTAAGAAACTTTCCATCATTTTTATTGCTAATGTTTACATTATCTATCTGAAGCTGAATTGCATTTGTTGATTTGTTTCCAAATAAGATATAGTAGGTCTTTTCTATGTTTTGTGTGAGGTTTGTTGGTTGACATCCACAAGTAGACTTTTTTTAATTAATTGTTTACAACATTATTTAACAGGAGTGGGTTGGGGTCAGAGTAGATGAGTAGTATCATCAGCCAACAATATAGGTTTAAGTATGTTAGAGACATTAGGGAGATCATTGATGTATATAAGAAACAGGAGGGTCCTAGGATGCTGCTCTGTGGCACCTTTACGGTAATTAAGTGGTAGAGTGGGAGAGGTTATATCATTGATGGCTTCATATTGGTGTCTGTTACTAAGATAGGATCGGATATAGTTTAGGGCAAGGCCACGGATTCCATAATGGTGGAATTTAAGTAAGAGGTAGTTATGGTTAACAGTATCAAAGGCCTTTCTCAGGCCAATGAAGAGTTCAATTGGAAACTCACTTTTGTCAAGGGCTGAGAAGATTAAGTCAAGCAGACTAACAATAGCATCATTGGTACTCTTTTGGGAGCGGAAGCCAAACTGACAGGGACTTAGTATATTGAATTTTACAAGATTGGAGTAGAGCTGTTTGTAAAAAAAAAAAAAATAATTTTGATAATATAGGTAGATTCGATATGGGTCTGTAATTATTTATGTCTGCCGTGTTACCTCCTTTATGAACTGGCGTTACTCTTGCTTTTTTAAGGATATCAGGGAAGGTATGACACTCTAGGGATTTGTTGAACAGCAGTGCTATGGATGGTGCAAGGGCATGGGAGGCACGCCTGTGTACCATCGATGGTATTTCACTAATGTTCCCAGCTTTGGTTTTTAGCGAGTGAATGATGGACACAACATCTGTAGGGCTGACCGGAGAGAGGAGAAGAGAGTTTGGATAGCTGCGTGAAAGATATGTGGTAACATATGTCTGAGTCTCTGGGATTTTTCGGGCAAGGTGAGCACCAAACGATGAAAAGAAGCTATTAAATTCAGTTGCTGTTTCAAGATCTGTTGCAGGTGTATAACCATCCTTGGAGATTTTTATCTTATTATGTGAATGTTGTTTAGCTCCTAGGATGGTAGAGATGGCTCTCCATGTGCTTTTTATGTTGCCTTTTGCTTCTTTGAATCTATTCTCGTAATAGGAACGCTTTGCTCTTATTATACTGGTAAGCACTGATGAATACCTCTTAACTACTTCTTTTCCAACTAGGCCAATCCTAAGTTTTTTTTTCATATTCATGTTTCTTGTCGATTGCTTTAAGTATGCCATTAGTGAGCCAGGGATTATTTAACCTTTTTGCCAGTTACTTGCTTGGTGAGGAGAGGACAATAAGTATTGTAAAGGCTTTAAATTTTGGAAAGAGGCTAGTTAACGAATTATTATCCTGTGTATTGATAAATTTAGATTCCCAGTTTACATTGTGGAGGGCATTTGTGAGATTGCCTATTGCCGCTTCACATTGTAACCTAAAGGTAATTTTCTTGTTACCTGGTGGTGTTATGGCCATGTTCGCTACAAGGAAGGTAGGATAGTGGTCAGTTGTTCTGTCAGTGATTATACTTGATGTAAGAGGAGCTGTTATGTTGGTCCATCAGTGATCCAGGGTAGTCGCAGATGTTTGAGTGACTCGGGTGGGCCTGGTGATTGCGGGGATGAGCATACAGGAATTCATGCTGTTGAGGAAACAGTCTACTTGAGGGTTATTTTGTAGCCCTAGGTCAATATTGAAATCACCTCTGAGAACTATGTGATTTTTGTTGAGATTATTGTTTATGATAAGGTTCCTCAAGTTGTTATTGTATTTGTGTCTAGCTTCAGACACAAGCATGTTACAGTTATGTCTTAAAGAGTTGAGAGCAATTAAGGATGATAAAGAGTCACTTACAACTAATGTATCAAGTTTGGATACTTGTACACATTTCAGTGCAAGGAGCAAGGCAAATAGTTCAGTCTGAAGGGTAGAGGCCCAGTTGTTTATACGGACTCCCCACTCAAAATATAAGTCATATCCTATTGCCAGGACAACTGCACTTCCAGCTGCACCCGTTGGGCGCTGTAGGAAACCTTCAGTGTATATGATTTGAGAGAGAGAATGCTCTGTGGACAGAGCATCAATATGGCTTAAGACGTTGAGCTTTGCCTCAAGACAAAGCTGGGACTGATCTCTAATTTGCTCCTTTGATGGAAAGGGAGGGATTAAAATTGAAAAGGGTGTAATTTCCTACAGTGCAGGAAAGTGCTATTGTTGTCTCTCTTGGTACAAATTATAAATCTGATACTTTCTGAGTTCAGTTCCAATTTTATTTATCTATTTGAAACAATGTTTACATTCAATAAAGAAATTCTGGAGGGCTTCTGTGCAAGGGTTAGGATGAGCTAGCCTAAGCATTTTTATACCAATTTGACAGTTATTTTCAGTAACACGATAAACAACGCTCGGAATATTAAGTTCCTTTCTCATATTAAGTATCTTTGTGGTACGAAGGCACCCAAGGATTATCCTCAAGGCTTCGTTCTGCAATTTTTCAAGCCCTCCAAGCTTTCTTTCAGGATGCCTTAAAGTTAGTTTAGTTCATTTATTATGCACCCCATACCCATCTTGTGGGCGGTAGTGGAAAGGGTTGCAGAGGCACATAATGGGCTCAGGGACTGAACCCAACAATTCATTTAGCTAAGCAAGTTACAATCTTGATGAGCTAGTTACAAAATTCAGTATAAGTCGTCACATCAACAATAGGTTCGAGATCGATCACAAGTACAGTTTCTAAATTAAGCAACTGACATATGTGGAGAGCTAGTGTCACAATTGATATGTTTGTCCTGCACACCGCCCCTCATCCAGTGGGCAGCGGTGGATAGGTTACAATCACTTAGTTACTACTTACAGTTAGCAAACTGGGGATATTTGGCTAAAATTTCTGGTACCAGATAATTTTGAATGAAATATTGACACATCGTTGGTACATTGGTTATAGAATTGTCTCTGAATTCACTATCACATAGTGACGGAGGGTGTGCGAATAATTTTGTTGACAGTTAACATTTGGTCAGGTCTACATCGGCAGATAATGAGAATTCCCAGAAATACTTGTAACCGAGTCTAAGCCGAGCAGTAGTAACATCTAGAAGTCTGCTGATTTTATTGGATGAACCATAGATGTGTGGCTCCTTTTGCATAATAGTATTGAACGAAAGTTAATCTCCCCAAACACTTTCGCGTTTTGGGCAAGTTACCCCTCCACTCTCTCCATTTTTGTTTGGACATTCCCAGGTAGTGCGCGGAAATACTGAAAAGTGTATACTCTTTTCAACTTTGTCACCTTAATTCTCGTCCTATGTCTTTCATTTTGGTATCAATGCGTTCGCAATAGAATTCCCAACAGAACTATGTGCATATAATGTCAAAGACAGCAGCGCGCTCCACCCGCCGACAAGATGAATGTAGGCCAAGGGTACCAGAAAAAGAAAGCTGAGCCACCCTCAGGCAACTCTCATTACATTAGAGAGCGTGATAATACTGAAAAGTGTATACCCTTTTCAACTTTGTTACCTCAATTCTCATCCTAGTTTTTTCAATTTGGCATCAATGTGTTCGCAATAGAATTCTCTACAGGACTAAAGGCATATAAACTCCAAAAGCCCGGCTTACCATCCGCAACAAACAGAGTAAGCGAGAGTGTGTTACCAGGGAGCGCACAAGAGCGATAAAATGTATACACTCTTTTCATTTTGGTCACCCCAATTGTCATCCTAGGTCTTTCATTTTGGTATCAATGTGTTAGCAATAGAATTATCTACAGGTTTAAATGCATATAAACTCCAAAAGCAAGGTGTACCATCCGCACAAAACAGAGAAAGTGAGAGAAAGTAACCCGGGAGCACTCTAGTGCAATGTAATGTGAACACTCTTTTCACTTTGGTTACCTCAATTCTCGTCATATGTCTTTCATTTTGGTATCAATGTGTTCGCAATTGTATCTGCTGGCATTTTACCCTTTGCTTGGATCTGAAGGGTTTTAGGCTCACCACGATGCAATCTGATAGTACCACAGGTGTATATACCTATCTTCAAGCAGCAATTCACTCATTCAAACCGACTTATAATAGTTATCCATATATAAATGGTAATCTTTGTTCTACCTGTTAACCTGTCATATGAAGAAAGATTGTCAAAGCTTATATTACATTCTCTAGAAAAGCAAAGAATTAGGAGTGACATATGGTAGAGGTGCACAATGGGATGAATGGACATAACAAAGGGGACATTAATGGGGTATTAAAAGTAGCAACACAAGACAGAACTCGAAACAAAGTGTAAAAATTGGAAAAATTTAGATTTAGGAAAGAACTGCATGGGTAAATACACTGGGTTTGTACCTTAAGGTTCATGTATGCAATATTACAGAGTTCCAGTTAACTCCCATGCATGCAATTAATTTATGTTATGTTTATGTTTTTTATGTTAAAATGTTTTTGTTGATTTGTTTGTATATTTTCATAAGTAAAGCATGCTTACCGTCTTATTCCAAGTTTTATGATAACTTTACAAGGTTTAAAACATAAAGTTCAATATATATTCTGGTTTTCACACAGGAATTATACGTTAATATAACATCATAATAACGTAATGATGTCGTGTAAATAACGTTATACTGACGTCATATAAATGTTATATTTATGTTATAAGAACGTAAATTGGATAGCTTTACAGAAAGTAAACAAAAAAAACTAAATGTTGACTGAAAATTATTTATTCTTAAATATAAAGCATGAAAACATTATAATACCATAGCATTCACTATTATTTTTAAATTTTTACATAAATCTTAAAAAACTGTGTCTCAAGAATATATGTTTTTAGTTATATCCTTTGGTTTTAAGAACATCAGATATACGTATTTATGTCAAAAGTTACAGTATTACCTTTGTGGAACCATTTAAAAACGTCCACAAACGTTCTGTGTTTGCTGGGATATATATATATATATATATATATATATATATATATATATATATATATATTATGTAAATTATGATGCAGGATAGGATCACTATTAAGAACTTAATTATAAACCACAATATGTTTATATATATATCCTACTCACACTCATCCTAGCACAGTAATTTATTGTGCAACCCATACCCATCCTGTTACCAATAGTTTGTGCAACCCATGCTCATCCTGTTACCTTTAGTTTATTGTGAAACCCATACTCATCCTATGAATGGTAATTTATTATGCACCTCATACTCATCCTGTGAGTCATAGGACATTGTGGAACCCTTTCTCATCGTGTGAATCTTTGTTTACTTTGCTTTCCATACTCTGCTCTCCGATAGTTTCTTGTGCAACCCATACCCATGATGTGAGTGGTAGTTTATTGTGTACCCTATACTCATCCTGTGAGTATAGGGTACAAAATGAGTTCATTTGTACTCCATACTCATCAAGAAGTGTATTTTACCAGCATTGTAATATAAATTAAGAATAAAGGCATAATCTTATTATGTACCCATAATAAAAATAAGAGCCATCACACTATAATTTTCATGACAAACGGCCTAGACTCCACTTCCGCCTTCGACAAGCTGCTGCCGGAGGTGGGTATAGTTTATTGTACACTCCCGCACCCCCAGTCCTGGGAAGAGGGGCATTCGAATGTGGACATATGAACCATTACCCCCAACCCTTCCCTCTTAATAATAATTGAAACACTACACTACACACTATATGTTCATTTAATATTTCAAGTATAAGACTCAAGATATATTTAGGATTTAACGATTTAACATTGTCTCAATCATACCTTTATTGCACTTTATCATCATTATTTACAGAAAGAAATTAACATAAAAATGTAGTTAATTTTAACATACAAAACCGAATTTGAACATTGTTAATTTTGATGCAGGATCACTATTAATAAGAACTTAATTATAAACCACAATATGTTGTATATCATCAGAAATTTGGAAACATAATATATATATATATATATATATATATATATATATATATATATATATATATATATATATATATATATATATATAAATGGAAATTTAGCACATTTAAATAATGTTATTAAGCTTAAGAATAAATTACATAAAATTAACATAGTAAAATGACTGGGATACAGATGGATCAGTAATCACATTACAAGTCCAATTATTTCCTAACTGAAGTCTGTAACGCACTATCATGTCATATTTCATAATACAAATTAGGTAAGAGATATGCAATATCAACACAAAATCGTCAGCTACTATTTCCAAAACACATTTATTATATAGCATTAAACTGCTCTTTCACTTCGGGGGCGCTTACGCTGATATGGTTTTTTGGCAATTCCAAATGTTTTTGGGATTGAAAAAATTTTGTTTTTGTCATACATTTTAGTATTTTCATTATAAGGTTTTCTTGATATAAAGCACCATAAGTAATCTCTCTTTTCATCTTTAGTTTTTTGGTCCCAAACTTCCTTAGGAACCAGGTACTTATCTAAATTGGATGATATTATATAATTGCCTTCTCCGTGTAATGCTCTCCTCAGATCTAGCATTTGGAGCGTTGAAACATTGCAAATTTTTTCAATTAATTCTGGCAGTTTTTGGGGTTTCCAATCAATAGTCAGTTTCAGGATATGGTTTAGTGACTCACAATTGTTATTAGTCCATAACGTGTCCATTTTGGCTTTTGCGTGAGGTACACACACATAATTCCATAAAGAAGATTTCAAACGACTATCAAAATAATCTTTGAACTTTGGGTATTTGTAAAAGTAAAATATGAGATTGTTGATTCCCCTTTCAAACTGATCCTCACAAACACTTCTAACTAACCCATTTGTACCAAATATTTTCTTTTGGATACGAATCCTATCGGTGTTCGTGCATCCTATATTATCCGTTAAATAGTGGCGAACATTTTCTTTCAGATGGTTACTACACAATAACAATGTTGCCTTCGGAAAACAACACATAAGTGCCTTTCTTAACGCGATTTCCTGATCACTACCAATCATTACATTCGAGTTGTTAATACAGTTATCGAGTTTGCCTCTTAGGTGGGAGAAAAATGATAAGTAAGTCTCGTATTCACCATCCCAGTGTAAATACATGGGCCCGAGGAATATAGGGTTGCTTGATTTTTCTTTTGTTACTACAGTAGTGTTCTTGTACACAAGTGTTGTTAAATAACAAGGGCCAAGATTGAAAGTCCTGTCAACACCGATAACATTAGGGTTTTCCATTCCTGCAGCACACAAATGTTGCTTGAGATCTTCAAGTTGTTCCTTGGAATACAGTACCACACAGGGGACTTTGTTCGGCTTAATAATTATCTTCTTTACATAATCATGGGTATTAATCATGCTAATTACATGTAAAACGTCATCAGCAACATTGTGCCTATGAATAGGTTTGCGTTCCTTTATCTTGTCATGATATTTTTTACTCCTTACCTGTTGGAAGTCTCTTGGGGCTAAACATGATTCTTCCATAAGCAGATTTTGATAAACCTCTCGTGGAGGTTGGATCTTAACGATCTTGCCTATATTTTCTAAAACTTCAGGCCTGGTCCGAACATATGGAATGTTGTTTTGTGAATTTCCATGCATCGTCTCTCCTGTTTGCTTGCCACAGTATTCTACAATAGCTACAGACTCCAGCTCTTTAATAACAGTTACTCTTTTCTTAAAGCTTTCCTGCCCTTTGAGGACTGTGTAATAACGGTGCATTGTGATGAGAGTATCTGGGGAGGGCTGAGGTTCTAAGGGAACCCACTGCATTTTCCCTTTTGATAATACTCTTTTACAAAATATCTCATTTCTCAAATATAATATCCTCAAACGATTATTATTATCCCATATGAATAAGGAGTTCACGGTAGTACCTCTGGCACTGTTCCACACTCCACAGTCGTCTGGAAAGGTCGACCGTGTTTTGGCGCCCTTAGTAAGATTATGTGAATTGTCAACCACATAAAATGTATCTTCTTTAGGCCCATTTGGGACACTTTTAAACACCTTGTTCTCTCGCAAATGCCAATAGACTTCTTCTACAGCTAAAAATTTTCCATTGCGAAGCTTGCCAGAGCTTTCGCTATCGTTATCAGTCGACAATTGAGGTTTTTTTAACAAAGTGTGTGTCTCCTTAAAGTCATACTGTATTTTGGACACAAAAGTAGTAAAATCCTTTCCGACTGGAGTTGATGTATACATAGGGGGTACAGATAATGGTGATTGACACAAACTTAGAGGTGTGGATGTAATAGTGCTTAGTAACTGGGTACTGTTTATGGATATGTGACCCAGTGGAGGCAAGGACATTAATGGAACAAAATGGTTAGGTGTCCATGATTTATCCCCTTCCTTGAGATTCCTTGATCCACCAGGTGTCTTGTTACTAACGCTTCGATTAATAAATCCAAGTGTCCGATTTGCCTTATTACGAACATTTATGCATTGATTCTTTTGTTTTAAATTCTTACTAATCATAACTCCCAGATCCCTTTCGCAATCCGACTTCGCAATCTCAACACCATCTAGCTCGTATCTTGTAACTCTATCATCATTACCTAACCTCAGAATGAAGGTTACTAAGTTATGATTAGTAAGAATAAGTTATGCTAAGGCATAACTTATTGGCCAACCCGCGCCACACATCAGCTAACACCATACACCACTAACACCATACACCACTAACACCATACACCACTAACACTATACACAATTAACAGCATACACCACGAACACCATACACAACTAACACTATACACAATTAACAGCATACACCACGAACACCATACACAACTAACACTATACACAATTAACAGCATACACCACGAACACCATACACCACTAACACCATACACCACTAACACCATACACCAATAACACCATACACCACTAACACCATTCATCACTAACATCATACATCACTAACACCATACACCAATATCACCATACACCACTAACACCATGCACCACTAACAAGCTATTGAGCTATATAGCTCAAGCTATTCTCACCCCGTTCAGTATATCGTGTTAATACATATATAGACACACACACTTGTACACATTTTAGTGTAACAAGCAAGGCAAATATTTCTGTCTGATGGGCAGAGGCAACTGCACTTGCAGCTGCACCCGTGTGGCGGTGTAGGAAACCATCAATGTATATGATTTGAGAGAGAGAGAGAGAGAGAGAGAGAATGATCTGTGGACAGAGCATCAATATGGCGTAAGTTATTGGGCTTTGCCTCAAGATGAAGCATAATAAAGAACCCGAATATCAGGAGAAAAAATTACATTAAAAACTGTCCACATGATACATATATATAATTATGTTTTAAACATTTTAATTGTATTATTTGCATATATATATATAATTAGGAAGTAATGTTTATCTGGGTAAGTTGTCAGCTTTTATGAACTAATAGCTAGTGCGGCTTGTATATGGGGTACATCCGGTCTCTTACCCTCGACTGCGGCGGTAACTTTATGGTCAGGAAGCCAAAAATATTTATAGTTCAAGTTCAAGTATGTTTATTGAGACAAGAAAAAAATACATCTCAAAGGGATAGAGTAACTTAGGCTATTTCTACCCCCTCTACTTCAAGTCCCTCAAGGGGCGCACAAATTCAGTAAGTACAAATAGACAATTAACATTACAAGAATCCCATTTAACATTGCAGGTTAATATAGTAAGTACAGCATACAATTGTTACACTCTTGGGGCAAAATTTTTGTAGCTCCTAAGTATACTGTCTATCATACCATTATCACACATACAAACAATTTGATGTGGTACATTACTTATTTCCTTATTTCTATAGTTATCAATAAGTTGACACTATAATACATAATGTTCTAAGGTGTGGGCGTGCGGCATACTACATAATTTACACTCCTTATCTTTTTCACTGACATCAACTCCGTATTGCCAGATATATTTGTATCCTAATCTTAATCTCATGTAAATTGAATCGTTCCAAGTTGACTTTCCTTTATCATAGGTGAAGGACGAGTTTGTATTTATTACTGAATAATTCTTAAGTGTGTTACTACTATCCACTATTGCCATTCTTTTTATCATTTCTTCATCTTCATTTCCTCTTATTAATGTTATATATACATGTACACATAATCATACATACATGTACATATATATACATATGCGGTAAATCCAGAGAAATTAAATATGGATTTTTCCGCATACAAATGATTATTGTTTCGTGATCGTCAATTGCATATATACATATACATTCACATATATATTCAATCACCCACACAAATACACACATCAATAATCTTTGTATCACAAGTGATTCAACAAGAGGCTCACAAGTCACTATACTAGGCACTTTACAGCTATGGTGAGTCGTCCAATTACTAGTCTTGCTCTACACCCAACCAACTGGGCGGCAGCTTTACAGTCATGTGCTCCACACCCACCGAACTGGGCGGCAGCTTAACAGTCATGTGCTCCACACCCACCCAACTGGGTGGCAGCTTTACAGTCATGTGCTCCACACCCACCAAACTGGGCGGCAGCTTAACAGTCATGTGATCCACACCCACCCAACTGGGCGGCAGCTTAACAGTCATGTGCTCAACACCCACCCAACTGGGCGGCAGCTTAACAGTCATGTGCTCCACACCCACCCAACTGGGCGGCAGCTTAACAGTCATGTGCTCCACACCCACCCAACTGGGCGACGGCTTTACAATCATTTGCATGAATTACTTACAGTAAGCAAATTTTAGATACTTCGCTAAGATTTCGGGCAGCACATCATTATAAATGAAGTACTTACACTTTTCTTGGACACCAATGATGGTGTTATCTCTGAATTCCGCGATTTTTTTTAAATTCCAGTACTGTATATAATGACGCAAAGTATGCGAATAGTTCTGCAATAGTGATCCTATCCTGCGTCATAATTTACATACATATCTACTTCTGTTTTGTGTATTAAAATTACTACATTTTTATGTTAATTTATTTCTGTAAATGATGATGATGATAAATTTCAATAAATGTAAGTAAGAACATAAGAACGGAAACTGGTCGCGTAAATGGAAATGTTTGGGTACATTTCCTTTCACCTACCTAATGCGAATATTCATGTGTCCGGACACTGGCGATGGTGTGGTATTGCCTATTTATTTGACCATATCTTTGCTTTCATTTAAGATATGTTTTCCTTGAAATGTATTTACATTATCGTCTACATCTGTCTTCATTCTGAAATAAAAACCTTTGACGTTACTTTGCATATATGTACATTAATTATAAAATTGATTGGCTTGTGTGCAGGCCTTCACACTCCCTGAGCGAGCCATCAAGTAACTATAAAAAGGCATATATCTTCACTTTCACTTCAGTTATATTTATACCAAAGTATTAACATGCAGCTTATATGTCTTTCTGATGACATAAAAAACTTCGTTTTTTATAATATATAGATTCAATTAACATTGATTTTCAAAAGGTCATAGTTCCCATCGAAAGGGAGAGCGTCGGCCAAGAAGCCTTGTTTAAAATATGAATATTTTTCCTCTCTAATAAGGTATAATCTCTGTGATGCATTAACACAAACTATTTTATATCTGCCTTTCTGATAACATATATAAATATAATCTTTATTTGTGAATATTTGTTAATTAAGCAATATATCAGAGAGCGTGTAGGGTTCGGTGTTCTATGAACGAAAAGGACTGGAGTAGTTTAAATAGCGAACGCATACCAACGAATAACGCTAGTATCTATATAACAAATTTATTGTCATGTGGAATTGATTTAACTTCCAGACACTTTTTTTTAATAAATATTAAATATTTTGTGGCTGTTTATGAAAAATATTATTATAAATACACATTCTACTTGTTAATATTACCAATTAAATTTGCGACAATTTGAGCCATGAAATACGACGACTGGATCACTGTGTACAGGAGGCTGTTATGGCAGCAAACACTCTCCAGGCGACCATATATCTTGGATAAGTCGCTCCACACAATTGTCGCTTGGACCGTCGACTTCCTATGGCGTCACCTCTCACATATTTACGTCTCATTTCGTTATGAAATTAGATTATTTCAGAGAAAAAATAGGTTTGATCATGTTCTACGTGTAGCACCAACATTATAGTAAGTAAATATACCATATTTCTTCATTACTTACGTAATGCTAATACGTTTTGGGTAGTTTTGGCCTGATTTGGGATGATTGGGGTAATTCTATGGACCCGTCAGGTTAGCTTCCTCCAGGGAGCAACACTAATGAGGTCGAGATGAGGTAGTAGGTTAGGTTTTGTCGAATATTTCGGTCACATTTAGGTCACTGGGTACTTAGCTGCCTTCTGGGGTTGTTACATCATGTTAGGGATGTTGTGGGCTCAAGGAGCAGCTGATAAAGCTGGAGGGGGAGCAGGGTCGTCAGGAGCGGATGAGCGTTCGAGCGTCTATCCAGTTTGAGTGAAGGTTTTCTCCCCCTGATGTTGGGAGAAGCGTCAAGCCTTGAGTGTTGTTTCTTGGAGTTAGACTTGATGTGAGCACTTGGCGGTCAATGGTGGTGCTTCTTCTTTATGATAGGTGCAGTTTGTGTCAAGGTTTTCCCTTAATGCTCGGCTGAACATCACCGCCGGATGCTGCTAAAATCTTATTATTAATATTACTAGGGCGTTCACCGATTCTAACATGGGCGACCCTTTTGACAAATAACTTCGGTTTTACTTTAAATATTGTCCTGGAAATGTTTTGACATACAGATCCTGTTTTCAACATGGGCAACCATTTTGGAAACGCCACACAAGGGTTGACCCGATTGATACATGGGTCAGATTCCATTAAGGTTCAGAACACATCCACTATGGGAGAGCTGTTTCCTTCAAAAAGTATAATAGTGTGGCATTATGTTTAAAGAAACAATTCCAAGTACATTCTTTGATTCAAAAACATGAGAATAAATACAAGTGTTAATTTTAAATGACTAGCTATAAACAAAAATAAGAGGTTGGAAAAATTATGTGGTGAACCAGACCAAAACATTGGAACGCTCAGGTGATGAGAGGGTAAACAACCGCCGCAATTTTAGCAGCGCCCGCTGGTGATGTCCAGCACGAGCAATAAGGGAAAACCTTGACACAAACTGCACCTATCATAAAGAAGAAGCACCACCACTGACCGCCAAGTGCTCACATCAAGTCTAACTCTAAGAAACAACACTCAAGCCTTGACGCTTCTCCCAACATCCGAGAGAGAAAACCTTCACACAAACTTCACGAACGAACGTCAACAACACCTGTCGGCCCTGCCCTCCCTC
>NC_091172.1:41350692-41373925 GCF_040958095.1 Procambarus clarkii | reverse complement strand
TCAATGAGAATGCCAAGGAATTTGCCATCTAATTTGTTACAAATTTGGGTATTGTTTATTTTGAGATTTATTTGATTAGAGGATTTATTGCCAAACAGAATATAGAAAGTTTTGTCAATGTTAAGGGTGAGTTTGTTGGCAGTTAGCCACAGATGGACTTTATTTAGCTCAGTATTTACTGTGGCATTTAGAGCAAGGGGATCAGGACTGGAGTAAATGAAGGTTGTGTCGTCAGCAAATAGGATTGGTTTGAGGTGTTTTGAGGCATTTGGAAGGTCATTAATGTAGATGAGAAAGAGGAGAGGGCCAAGTATGCTGCCCAGGGGAACACCAATGTTGATGGGTAGGGTGGGAGAAATTGTATTATTCACAGAAACACATTGGAGCCTGTCAGTAAGGTAGGATTTGAGGTATTGTAGGGAGTGTCCTCTGACACCATAATGATGTAATTTAAGAAGAAGGTTTTGGTGGTTGACAGTATCGAAAGCTTTACGCAGGTCCACAAATAACCCAACAGTTAACTCATTTTTATCAAGAGCTGTATGAATCGAGTTAAGCATACTAATAAGTGCATCGTTAGTGCTTTTTTTGGGCCTGAAGCCATATTGGCAAGGGCTAAGTATATTGAGTTTGGCTAGATATGAGTAAAGCTGCTTATAGATTAGTTTTTCAAAATTTTTTGACAAGTTAGGCAGGATTGATATAGGTCTGTAGTTGTTAACATCTGTGAGATCACCACATTTGTGGACAGGCGTTACTCTCGCTTTTTTAGAATATCTGGAAAGGTTTGGAGTTCAAGTGACTTGTTGAAGAGCAGAGCAATAGCAGGGGCTAAAGATCTGGAGGCTTTTTTGTTGATTAAAGTTGGTATCTCCTCAAGGGCACCAGACTTGGTTTTAAGGGAAAGGATTATCTCATTGACGTCAATGGAATTAATAGGCTTTAGGTACAGAGACTGGGGATAGTTCCCTGTAAGATAGTCCTTAATGTCAGTACTGGAAGATGGAATATCATTAGCAAGGGATGAACCAATGGAAGAGAAGAACCTATTGAACTCAATAGGAGAATCAGAGGCTGAAAGCTGACCATCGTTATTAGACAGGAGAGTCGGTTTGTTATTTAAAGACTTCTTTGATCCCAATATTTGTGAAATTGTTCTCCATGTTTGTTTAATGTTGCTCTTTATTTGGGTAAATTTATCTTCGTAGTATTTAGTTTTGGCTCGTCTAATTATCTTAGATAGCAATAATGAGTAATTCTTTGAGAATTCTTTGGAGACAATCCCTAACCTATACTTTTTCTCAAGGTCATGTTTTTTATTAATAGATTTAAGTATTCCCTTTGTAAGCCAGGGATTGTTAAGCCTTTTGGTTGTGACTTGTTTTGTAAGCATAGGACAGTGGGTATTATAAAGGCTAAGAGTTTTTTGAAGAAAAGATTGCACTGCTAGGTTGATGTCCTCTATGTTACCTAACTCGGACTCCCAGTTGACATTATCAGTAGCCGTTATAAAATTGTCTATAGCAGTTTCATTGTGTAGTCTAAAACGTATCTCTCTTGACTCAAGAGGTGGTTTGCTAATGTTAGTTAAGAGAAATGTGGGGTAATGGTCTGTAGTGCTATCGGTGATTATACCTGAAGTAAGCAGAGAGGTTATATTTGTCCAGATGTGATCTAGAGTCGTGGCAGTGCTATCAGTGATTCTAGTAGGTCTAGTGATTAAGGGTATGAGGAAGCAGGAATTCATACAGTTGAGGAAGCTAACAGCAGTACCCAGCAAACACAGAACGTTTGTGGACGTTTTTAAATGGTTCCACAAAGGTAATACTGTAACTTTTGACATAAATACGTATATCTGATGTTCTTAAAACCAAAGGATATAACTAAAAACATTATTCTTGAGACACAGTTTTTTAAGATTTATGTAAAAATTTAAAAATAATAGTAAATGCTATGGAATTATAATGTTTTCATGCTTTATATTTAAGAATAAATAATTTTCAGTCAACATTTAGTTTTTTTTGTTTACTTTCTGTAAAGCTATCCAGTTTACGTTCTTATAACTTAAATATAACATTTATATGACGTCAGTATAACGTTATTTACACGACATCATTACGTTATTATGATGTTATATTAACGTATAATTCCTGTGTGAAAACCAGAATATATATTGAACTTTATGTTTTAAACCTTGTAAAGTTATCATAAAACTTGGAATAAGACGGTAAGCATGCTTTACTTATGAAAATATACAAACAAATCAACAAAAACATTTTAACATAAAAAACATGAACATAACATAAATTAACAGCATGCATGGGAGTTAATTGGAACTCTGTAATATTGCATACATGAACCTTAAGGTACAAACCCAGTGTATTTACCCATGCAGTTCTTTCCTAAATCTAAATTTTTCCAATTTTTACACTTTGTTTCGAGTTCTGTCTTGTGTTGCTACTTTTAATACCCCATTAATGTCCCCTTTGTTATGTCCATTCATCCCATTGTGCACCTCTACCATATGTCACTCCTAATTCTTTGCTTTTCTAGAGAATGTAATATAAGCTTTGACAATCTTTCTTCATATGACAGGTTAACAGGTAGAACAAAGATTACCATTTATATATGGATAACTATTATAAGTCGGTTTGAATGAGTGAATTGCTGCTTGAAGATAGGTATATACACGTGTGGTACTATCAGATTGCATCGTGGTGAGCCTAAAACCCTTCAGATCCAAGCAAAGGTAAAATGCCAGCAGATACAATTGTGAACACATTGATACCAAAATGAAAGACATATGACGAGAATTGAGGTAACCAAAGTGAAAAGAGTGTTGACATTACATTGCACTAGAGTGCTCCCGGGTTACTTTCTCTCACTTTCTCTGTTTTGTGTGGATGGTCCGCCGTGCTTTCATCACGTCAGCGGGTGGAGCACGCTGCTGTTTTTGACATTTCATGCATATATTCCGGTTGGAAATTCTATTGCGAACACATTGATACCAAAATGAAAGACCTAGGATGACAATTGAGGTGACCAGAATGAAAAGAGTGTATACATTTTATCGCTCTTGTGCGCTCCCTGGTAACACGCTCTCGCTTTCTCTGTTTGTTGCGGATGGTAAGCCGGGCTTTTGGAGTTTATATGCCTTTAGTCCTGTAGAGAATTCTATTGCGAACACATTGATGCTAAATTGAAAAACCTAGGATGAGAATTGAGGTAACAAAGTTGAAAAGGGTATACACTTTTCAGTATTATCACGCTCTCTAATGTAATGAGAGTTGCCTGAGGGTGGCTCAGCTTTCTTTTTCTGGTACCCTTGGCCTACATTCATCTTGTCGGCGGGTGGAGCGCGCTGCTGTCTTTGACATTATATGCACATAGTTCTGTTGGGAATTCTATTGCGAACGCATTGATACCAAAATGAAAGACATAGGACGAGAATTAAGGTGACAAAGTTGAAAAGAGTATACACTTTTCAGTATTTCCGCACACTACCAGGGAATGTCCAAAAAAAAATGGAGAGAGTGGAGGGGTAACTTGCCCAAAACGCGAAAGTGTTTGGGGAGATTAACTTTCGTTCAATACTATTATGCAAGAGGAGCGACACATCTATGGTTCATCCAATAAAATCAGCAGACTTCTAGATGTTACTACTGCTCGGCTTAGACTCGGTTACAAGTATTTCTGGGAATTCTCATTATCTGCCGATGTAGACCTGACCAAATGTTAACTGTCAACAAAATTATTCGCACACCCTCCGTCACTATGTGATAGTGAATTCAGAGACAATTCTATAACCAATGTACCAACGATGTGTCAATATTTCATTCAAAATGATCTGGTATAGAAATTTTAGCCAAATATCCCCAGTTTGCTAACTGTAAGTAGTAACAAAGCGATTGTAACCTATCCACCGCTGCCCACTGGATGGGGGGCGGTGTGCAGGACAAACATATCAATTGTGACACTAGCTCTCCACATATGTCAGTTGCTTAATTTAGAAACTGTACTTGTGATCGATCTCGAACCCATTGTTGATGTGACGACTTATACTGAATTTTGTAACTAGCTCATCAAGATTGTAACTTGCTTAGCTAAATGAATTGTGGGGTTCAGTCCCTGAGCCCATTATGTGCCTCTGTAACCCTTTCCACTACCGCCCACAAGATGGGTATGGGGTGCATAATAAATGAACTAAACTAACTTTAAGGCATCCTGAAAGAAAGCTTGGAGGGCTTGAAAAATTGCAGAACGAAGCCGTGAGGATAATCCTTGGGTGCCTTCGTACCACAAAGATACTTAATATGAGAAAGGAACTTAATATTCCGAGCGTTGTTTATCGTGTTACTGAAAATAACTGTCAAATTGGTATAAAAATGCTTAGGCTAGCTCATCCTAACCCTTGCACAGAAGCCCTCCAGAATTTCTTTATTGAATGTTGAAAACAACCCTCAAGTTGACTATTTCCGTAACAGCATGCACTCCTGTATGCTAATCCCCACAATCACCAAGCCCACCCGAGTCACTCAAACATCTGCCACTACCCTGGATCACCTTTGGACTAATATAACAGCTCCCCTTACATCTGGGGTAATTTATGACAGAACAACTGACCACTATCCTACTTTCCTCATAGCAAACATTGACACATCACCACCAGAAACCAAAAAACTTTCATTCAGGCTACATAGTGAATCAGCTTTAGGCAATCTCTCTAATGCACTTCACAATATTAACTGGGAATCTGAATTTAATAATTCACAGGATATAAACTCATCAACTAACCTCTTTCTCTCCAAAACTCTAAGCCTCTACAACACTCACTGTCCCCTCCTTACCAAACAAGTAACTGATAAAAGAAAAAATAACCCGTGGCTCACAAGTGGCATAATTAAATCAATCAACAAAAAACATGAATACGAAAAGAAATTTAGGAGTGGCCTAATTCCAATGGAAGTAGTTAAAAGGTACTCATCAGTGCTTACCAGTATCATAAGAAAAGCAAAACTTTCATACTATGAGACTAGATTCAAAGAAGCAAAAGGCAACATGAAAAGCACATGGAATACCATCTCTAACATCCTGGGAACTAAACAACACTCCCACAACCAGATAACACTCTCTAAGGATGGCCTTACACTGTCATCTGACTTAGAAATGGCGAATGAATTTAATAGCTTCTTTTCATCGATTGGTGCTAACCTTGCAAGTAAAATCCCACAGACTCAGACACATATCAACACATATCTCTCAGGCAGCTATCCAAACTCTCTTCTCCTCTCACCAGTCAGCCCGTCAGATGTTGTGTCCATCATACACTCACTAAAAACCAAAGCTGGGAACATCAGTGAAATCCCATCCATTGTATACAAGAGCGCCTCCCATGCCCTTGCACCACCTATAGCTCTGCTGTTCAACAAATCCCTTGAGTGTCATACCTTCCCTGATATCCTTAAAAACGCAAGAGTAACGCCAGTTCATAAAGGAGGTAATCCGTCAGACATAAACAACTACAGACCAATATCGAACCTACCCATACTATCAAAAATATTTGAAAAAATTATCTACAAACAGCTCTACTCCTATCTCGTAAAATTCGACATTCTTAGCCCCTGTCAGTTTGGCTTCCGCTCTCAAAAGAGTACCAACGATGCAATTATTAGTCTCCTTGATATAATTTACTCTGCCCTTGACAAAAATTAGTTTAGTCATATCTCAGCAGAGGAAACAAAGATACTAAACGGTGTCCACCCAGGCAGGGAGGAGCTGTTCGCAAGATGCAACTGTATGATGGCTCCCAGCTTGACTATGTTAACAGATTCAAATACCTTGGTCTTGTATTGTCCTGTTGTATTCAGACTCTGTCGTCAGTATAATGAGAGGCTCCATAAGCCCTCTTGGAGATGTTGCAGGTTATCACTCAGGCTATGGTGCCAATGTCACAATTGTCAAAATGATGTACCTTGCATACATCAGATCTTTAGTGGATTATGTTGCATCTCTGCTTGCATTGATGACTGAAAGAAAGCTTAAAGGGCTTGAAAACTTGCAGAACGAAGCCTTGAAGATAATCCTTGGATGTCCCTAGTACCACAAAGATACTTAACATGAGGAAGGAACTTAATATTAACTTAATAATAGAATATGAGTGCATATTCTACTGCATTACTATTTGTAATGATCCTCATATTGTGCTTCAGTAATCCAATGTATAACCCTGAGATGTTTTCCTAATTGTACTTAGGATTCCTTGTTCATTATTGTGTATTGTTCTATGTGTATTGTTCTGATCTGCTTTTGTGTCGAAAATTCTTGCATCGTACCTGTAAACAATTTTTTGACAATTTTACTGTAATTATCCTACTTAAAATCATCTGTACTTGTAAAGTAAAGCTGTAATGTACCTGTTAAACACTTTTTATCAATTTTACATTTAATTATTTCTTAAAACTTTGTTTAAGAATTTGCTCAAAGATTAGTTTAAGGACTTGCCCGAAACGCTATATGCAAGCTAGTGGTTTTACAAGATTATAATTCTAACTTAAGCTCTATGTTGTCTCTTAACCCCCAATGTACGTTCTTGTATATATATAAATAAATAAATAACGAGGGATCGAGGCATTAATGCGCAGTACGTGCTTCCCTCATCTGTGACGTCACAGCGCCATCTGACGACAGCATAAACACAGGCGGCCATTTTATGTTCCACCAAGATTAAAAAAAAAAAATAATTTTGCCCCGAGGGGCGAGTTTATTGGGCAGCGCCCAATGTGTTCGCAATAGAATGTTCTACAAGAACATGTATAAAATAAGTGACACAGAGATTATTGATGTGTGTATTTGTGTGGGTGATTATAAATATGTATGTGTATGTATATATGTATACGTATATATATATATATATATGTACATGTATGTATGAGAGTGTGTACATGTATATATAACATTAATAATTTTGTAACTAGCGTCAAAAATTGTTATTTGCTTAGCTAAACAAACTAGAGAGTTCAGTTCCTGAACCCATTATGTGCCTCTGTAATCCTTTACACCACCGCCCACGGGATGGGTATGGGGTGCATAATAAAGAAAGAAATTGAAATAATAAGGGTATGAAATGTATCAATAAAACATTAATGTTAGTGGCCATCAGGTAAAATCAGGTTATTATTTGTAAAGAATTTAAATGAGTTAAACTAAATACGAACTTAATATGTTTTGCTAACGCAAAAATATATTCCCGAGGTATTGTAATTGCAAATAAATATTTAATACAATTATTTGTATCATTTTTTTTATTTAGATTTCCGTATTGCTTGATAATATATAATAGCGTTTAGATAATGCTAGCGCTGGACATTCTTTAGGCTCGTTGCATGTTGTGGTAGTCGCCGCCATTTTAAAACCGTGTCGAGAGGGACTGCTGCTGGCTTATCCACAAAATCCTGCTGCATCTTCAATAGTTAAGGTAACTGTTTTCTTTTATTTGCTCTTAGACATGTGTAGTATATATATAAGCTTGTGGTGGTAGGCTGGATGGTGTGTTGATGGTGGTGTTGTGTTGATGGCCCTGGCTGGAGGTGTGTTGATGGTGGTGTTGTGTTGATGGCCCTGGAGGCGTGTTGATGGCCCTGGAGGTGTGTTGATGGCCCTGGAGGTGTGTTGGTGGCCCTGGAGGTGTGTTGATGGCCCTGGAGGTGTGTTGGTGGCCCTGGAGGTGTGTTGGTGGCCCTGGAGGTGTGTTGGTGGCCCTGGCTGGAGGTGTGTTGATGGTGGTGTTGTGTTGATGGCCCTGGAGGTGTGTTGATGGCCCTGGAGGTGTGTTGGTGGCCCTGGAGGTGTGTTGATGGCCCTGGAGGTGTGTTGATGGCCCTGGAGGTGTGTTGATGGCCCTGGAGGTGTGTTGGTGGCCCTGGAGGTGTGTTGATGGCCCTGGAGGTGTGTTGGTGGCCCTGGAGGTGTGTTGGTGGCCCTGGAGGTGTGTTGGTGGCCCTGGAGGTGTGTTGGTGGCCCTGGAGGTGTGTTGAGGCCCTGGCTGGAGGTGTGTTGATGGTGGTGTTGTGTTGATGGCCCTGGAGGTGTTGATGGCCCTGGAGGTGTGTTGATGGCCCTGGAGGTGTGTTGGTGGCCCTGGAGGTGTGTTGATGGCTGGAGGTGTGTTGGTGGCCCTGGAGGTGTGTTGATGGCCCTGGAGGTGTGTTGGTGGCCCTGGAGGTGTGTTGATGGCCCTGGAGGTGTGTTGGTGGCCCTGGAGGTGTGTTGGTGGCCCTGGAGGTGTGTTGGTGGCCCTGGAGGTGTGTTGGTGGCCCTGGCTGGAGGTGTGTTGATGGTGGTGTTGTGTTGATGGCCCTGGAGGCGTGTTGATGGCTCTGGAGGTGTGTTGGTGGCCCTGGAGGTGTGTTGGTGGCCCTGGAGGTGTGTTGGTGGCCCTGGAGGTGTGTTGGTGGCCCTGGAGGTGTGTTGATGGCCCTGGAGGTGTGTTGGTGGCCCTGGAGGTGTGTTGGTGGCCCTGGAGGTGTGTTGGTGGCCCTGGAGGTGTGTTGATGGCCCTGGAGGTGTGTTGGTGGCCCTGGAGGTGTGTTGGTGGCCCTGGAGGTGTGTTGGTGGCCCTAGCTGGAGGTGTGTTGATGGCCATATATATATATATATATATATATATATATATATATATATATATATATATATATATATATATATATATATATATATATATATATAATATTATATATATATATTATTCAGTTGCTTTCAGTTGCATATTGTCCTGGGGACCATTCAGGCTTGTTCGCATTTGTGTTCCTCACGTGTGCCCCAAAGAATGAGGTGATTTGGTAAAATGCTATGCCCAAGATTACTATCCGAGTGCCGGGGGTGGGGTGGTTCAAATAGCTTAGGCTATCACCTCATTATGTCCGGTCGTGATGGTCAAGTGGATTAAGGCGTCTTGTACATACCAGTTGCGTTGCTTCTGGGAGTATGGGTTCGAGTCACTTCTGGGTGTGAGTTTTCAGTTGCATATTGTCCTGGGGACCATTCACGCTTGTTCGCATTTGTGTTCCTCACGTGTGCCCCAAAGAATGAGGTGATTTGGTAAAATGCTATGCCCAAGATTACTATCCGAGTGCCGGCGGTGGGGTGGTTTAAATAGCTTAGGCTATCACCTCATTATGTCCGGTCGTGATGGTCAAGTGGATTAAGGCGTCTTGTACATACCAGTTGCGTTGCTTCTGGGAGTATGGGTTCGAGTCACTTCTGGGGTGTGAGTTTTCAGTTGCATATTGTCCTGGGGACCATTCAGGCTTGTTCGCATATATATATTATGAATATCAGAGGTCCCAGGACATTGGACCCAGAACAATTATTGTGCATGTGTAGAATGTATATTTATGTAGTATATTTGGCATATTTAATGGCATTTAGTTAATGCCACTTAGTGGCATGTCTCTGCACCGTTTCCAGTTTGTTGATATGCTTTCTAAGATATGGGCACCATACAACTGCTGCATACTCCAACTTTGGTGTAACAAAAATTGTGAACAATTTCAAAATTTCTGTTGAAGAAATCCTGTTTCCTAGTTCTGCATCTGTTTTGGTATAACACCTCCTTTTTTACTAGGCCTGCAATTATGAATGCCTTTATAACCAGCTAAGTTGTAGAGTTGGGTATAGTCTTTACTTAGCCAAGTTTCTGTTAAAATGAGGGTCCGTCTAATTACCACAAGCTACCACAAGCTACACAAGCTTCACAAAGCTTCCTGGCAATACGTTAGTAATGAATAAATATGATATGTTAGGTTAGGTTGACCTAACTTAACCTAACCGACGCTTGGATCGTCGACTTGATTTGGCGTCACCAGCTCTTTATTTTCGTCTAATTTCTTTATAAAAAGATACTTTTTCAGATTAAAATTATGTTTTTTCGTGTTGTACATTCAGCACCAACATTATAATGAGTAAATATATCATATTTATTCATTACTAACGTATTGCCAGGAAGCTGAGTGGTTAGGTCTCGATAAATTTCCTGGTATAATATTATTGTTTGCTATTCTCCATCTTAGACTAGGCAAGTTGAAGTCATCTAGGAAGATAATATGAGGTATCGAGTTCTCCATTTTGTTTATCTGTTCTGTGAATTCCTCGGCCGTTGCATCTGGCGGTTTGTATATTAGAATAATCACTAAATTTATTTTCTCTATTTTTAATCCCAATACCTCTACCACCTCATTTGTAATGTTAAGGAGCTCCGAGCATACAAGGTCTTCCATAGTATACAGACCCACTCCTCCATGTGACCTAATTTTACTATCACAGTTGTGTACTTTTCGAGACTACATTTCAAATATTCCCTAACATACATGGCTTCTCCCCCCTCTTTGTGTAAAATAGTTTAAATCCATTTATGGGACATTCAGCAAATAGTTCTCTATTTTTTACATTCATCAATGTTTCGGTATGTGCAATAGTATGTATTGTTTCATTGCAGATAACAGCATTTAAATTTTTTTGTTTCTTAGAATTAGACTCGTACTACCAAGTTGCTGTTGGCAATTGGATAATTTTTTTATGAAGTCATTTGTTATTTTTTCCCCTACTTTAGTAATTTATGCTTTTGATCTCAATTAGTTTTATATCCTAGCTTTTTAATTTTTTCCCCTTATATATTGCCATCTTATCTGTCTGCTTTACATGGCTTAAGCAGAGTCATGTCTGCTTAAGCCTTTGTTATTTTACTAATTTACCTGTTTTAATTATTATTTGTTTTGAAAGTTTAGTTTACCCCATTTTATTTGCTTTTTGCAGTACAATACTTTACTAATAATCTTGTAATAGTAATTGGTAATGTAACACTTGGCCTTTTTCCTTCAGAATGTATGCACACATTATAGAAAGAAGAAGAGAATACCACACAAGATGGCAGCGTATGTCACGGGCTAAAAAGCGACGCCTAAAAGAACAGGTAAACCTCGAAGTCTTTCAGAGGTTGATAGATGGAAAGCGACTGAATACAGGCAACTCCTTCTCTACACCGGTAAGATTGTACTGAAGGGAATCTTACCCAAAGAATTGTATGACCATTTCCTGACTCTTGAGTGTAGCCATTTCTATTCTTGTATCACCTAAATTGATTCAGTTAAATTACAGCCAATATGCACATGATCTTTTGCTGTACTTTGTGTTAAAGGCTCGTGAGCTGTATGGTAAGGATTTTTTAGTGTACAATGTACACTGCCTAACACTCATATCCTCTGATGCCAAAGAGTTTGGTAGTTTGGACAGATGTTCAGCATTTCCATTTGAAAATTACCTGCAGCAGGTTAAGAATATGGTTCGATCAAGTAAAAACCCTCTTGTTCAAGGAGGATTTAAGGGATTTACTGGAGAACTTGGCAAAGGTATATTCACAATAGTCGTCTCTATTACTAATGACACTATTGCAGATGAAGGTATCTTTGTAAGATATTGCTATGCCACCTCCTTTTTTTATTAGGCCTGCAGTTGTGAATGGCTTTATTATCAGCCAAGTTGTAGCATACAACATAGCATATATATGTACTGTATATGGCATATATATATATATATATATATATATGTGTGTGTGTATATGTGTATATATATATATATATATATTTATTTATTTATTTGTTCAAAATTCGTCAGTGTACTACATTTTTGTTGTTGCTTTTAGGTGATGCTTTTAACCAGTGTACGTGGGTCTGATTGTGCAACCACGGTTCGAAGAATAATGAAGATATGAACAAACGGCCTGTGGTCACTATACAGTCTGGAAGGGCAAAAGAAGAAATTGGCATTTCTACAAAAACAAGAACTATATAATGTTATTTTAAGTAAGTAACCAAAAAATTAAATAATTTTTTTAAAGTTTAAAATTCACTTAAAAATTTAAATTTTAAGTTAAAAAATTTTAACCAAAAAACTTAATATTTTTCATATTTGGAACCATTCCATAATATTTTCCCAAGCATAAATGATTATATTTCTATCACTTGCTCTTAAGATTGTTTCATTTAATAGAGGTTGGGCATAATTGTTCTCTGCTGCTAATAGAACTGACTGACTTAGCTATAGGAAAATGTAAACTTAATTGGTTTATCCATTACAGTATTTTGCAGTTTATTTCATGATCCTGTGCTTAATACTTGCATAAATAGTAGATTACAAAATGCATTTTTATATCATTAGTATTGAATAATAATAATGCAAATAATTGACTTATAAATGATGTACAATTAATTGGTAGGTGATATTATATTATTAATATTTTTTCATTCTTGCAAAGCCTTAACAAAGCCATTAACATGTTAATATAAACTTGATCACCTTCCACTTATTTTCTCATGTGCTACCTACATGTACAAAACCTTATTCCTAAATGCATATTTTGTTCTGAAACTTGTCCTTTATATGTTGTGTATCACCATCTCTGGAGAGTTTTATCTGATTGATGTATAAATTACTTTTAATTTTACAGAATATTATTGTTATACTGAATTTATTATTATATAAATAACTTAATTTTACAGAATCATCTATCAACGCACATCCACAAGTTGAGGAGGAGGATGTGACCTTCCAGATGTCTGAAGTACTGAAACAGGCACCAAACAGGCCTGGTGGATCTAGGTACATGGTAAAATAATTTAATTTTTTTTTTTTTTTTTTTTTTACTAATTGTCCGATATATATATATATATATTATATATATATATATATATATATATATATATATATATATATATATATATATATATTTGTCGTACCTAGTAGCCAGAACGCACTTCTCAGCCTACTATGCAAGGCCCGATTTGCCTAATCAGCCAAGTTTTCCTGGATTAATATATTTTCTCTAATTTTTTTCTTATGAAATGATAGATACCCATTTCATTATGTATGAGGTCAATTTTTTTTTATTGGAGTTAAAATTAACGTAGATATATGACCGAACCTAACCAACCCTACCTAACCTAACCTAACCTATCTTTATAGGTTAGGTTAGGTTAGGTTAGGTTAGGTAGCCAAAAATGTTAGGTTAGGTTAGGTAGTCGAAAAACAATTAATTCATGAAAACTTGGCTTATTAGGCAAATCGGGCCTTGCATAGTAGGCTGAGAAGTGCGTTCTGGCTACTAGGTACGACATATATATATATATATATATATATATATATATATTATATATATATATATGTCGTACCTAGTAGCCAGAACTCACTTCTCAGCCTACTATTCAAGGCCCGATTTGCCTAATAAGCCAAGTTTTCCTGAATTAATATATTTACTATAATTTTTTTCTTATGAAATGATAAAGCTACCCTTTTCACTATGTATGAGGTCAATTTTTTTTTATTGGAGTTAAAATTAACGTAGATATATGACTGAACCTAACCAACCCTACCTAACCTAACCTAACCTATATATATAGGTAAGGTTAGGTTAGGTAGCCAAAAAAAGCTAGGTTAGGTTAGGTTAGGTAGGTTAGGTAGACGAAAAAACATTAATTCATGAAAACTTGGCTTATTAGGCAAATCGGGCCTTGCATAGTAGGCTGAGAAGTGAGTTCTGGCTACTAGGTACGACATATATATATATATATATATATATATATATATATATATATATATATATATATATATATATATATATATATATATATATATATATATATAATATAAATATATAATAAATATATATATAATATATTATATATATATATATATATATAAATAAATATATATAAATATATATATAATGTGTCGTACCTAGTAGCCAGAACGCACATCTCAGCCTACTATGCAAGGCCCGATTTGCCTAATAAGCCAAGTTTTCATGAATTAATGTTTTTTCGACTACCTAACCTAACATTTTCAGCTACCTAACCTAACCTATAGAGATAGGTTAGGTAGGGTTGGTTAGGTTCGGTCATATATCTATATTAATTTTAACTCCAATAAAAAAGGAATTGACCTCCTACATAATGAAATGGATAGCTTTGTCATTTCATAAGAAAAAAAATAGAGAAAATATATTAATTCATGAAAACTTGGCTTATTAGGCAAATCAAATCGGGCCTTGCATAGTAGGCTGAAAAGTGCGTTCTGGCTACTAGGTACGACATTATATATATATATATATATATATATATATATATATATATATATTATATATATAATATATATTATATATATATATATATATATAGTGTGTGTGTGTAATTACCTAAGTGTAGTTACAGGATGAGACAGTCTTCCCAGCACTCTTTGTCATATAACGCTTTGAAACTACTGACAGTCTTGGCCTCCACCACCTTCTCACCTAACTTGTTCCATCCGTCTACCACTCTATTTGCGAAAGTGAATTTTCTTATATTTCTTTAGCATCTGTGTTAAGCTAGTTTCAATCTATGACCCCCTGTTCTTGAAGTTGCAGGTCTCAGGAAATCTTCCCTGTCGATTTTATCAATTCCTGTTACTATTTTGTATGTAGTGATCATATCACCTCTTTCTTTTAGTCTATTTAGTTTTTTAGTTTTGGCATATTTAATGCCTCTAACCTCTCCTCGTAGCTCTTGCCCTTCGGTTCTGGGAGCCACTTAGTAGCATGTCTTTGCACCTTTTCCAGTTTGTTGATGTGCTTCTTAAGATATGGGCCAACTTCTGTTGTTGGGCACCACACAACAGCTGCATATTCTAGCTTTGGCGTAACAAAAGTCATGAACAATTTCTTTAGTATATCACCATCCATGTATTTAAACGCAATTCTAAAGTTAGAAAGCGTAGCATAGGCTCCTCGCACAATATTCTTTATGTGGTCCTCAGGTGATAGTTTTCTATCTAGAACCACCCCTAGATCTCTTTCTTTATCAGAATTCTTTAAAGATTTCTCACATAATGTATAGGTTGTGTGGGGTCTATGTTCTCCTGTTCCACATTCCATAACATGGCATTTATTAACATTAAATTCCATTTGCCAAGTGGTGCTCCATATACTTATTTTATCCAGGTTTTCTTGAAGGGCATGACAATCATCTAAATTTCTTATCCTTCCTATTATCTTAGCATCATCAGCAAACATGTTCATGTAATTCTGTATACCAACTGGTAGATCATTTATGTAGACAATAAACATCACTGGTGCAAGAACTGAACCCTGTGGTACTCCACTTGTGACATTTCTCCAGTCCGATACATTGCCTCTGATTACTGCCCTCATTTTTCTATCAGTCAGAAAATTTTTCATCCATGTTAGAAGCTTACCTGTCACCCCTCCAATATTTTCCAGTTTCCAGAACAACCTCTCTATGTGGAACTCTGTCGAATGCCTTTTTTTAGGTCCAGATAGATGCAGTCAACCCAACCATCTCTTTCCTGTAATACTGTTGCTCGATCATAGAAACTGAGTAAATTCGATACACAGGATCTTCCAAATCGAAAACCATACTGTCTGTCTGAAATTATATCATTTCTCTCCAGGTGTTCTACCCATTTAGTTGTAATTATTTTTTTCAATATTCCAATTCCAATTTTTTCCAATAATGTGTGTGTGTGTGTATATTTGTGTTGTTGAATATGACCGAAAGTCATAGTCTTTCTGCCCCTCTCCTTACTGCTATTGTTGTTTCTCGCATCTTTGTATTGCTTGTATGTTTGGGCAATTTTTCCCTTTTTCCTAGTTCTGCATCTCTGCTTTAGTATAAATTTTGTTGGGCCATTATCATATATTTCACAAAACTTGACATACATCTCATTTACTTCATGTCCTAACAGCAAGTGTTTGTCAAATTCCTTAAGGAAATATCTGAGTTCCCCATAATGACCTCTCCACAAGTCAGGTTTTTCAACTGCTTCAAGCTCATTTTCTTCCAGATTATAATGCATTGCATACTTTATTCCCAAAAAGACATGGTCACTATTACCCAAGTGACAATGTCACTTGGGTAAAAGGAGGGAGGTACTGAAAGGAGGAAAAGGGAGGTACCAAAGGAGGGAGGTACCGAATGATAAATATATCTTTCTCTTTCCTGGTAAATATAATATCCAGCATGGAGGGAACATCCCCTTCCCTCATCCTCGTAGCTTGTTTAACATGTAGAAACATGAATTTTTACAGGGTGAGGTTTACGAAATTATATAATATATATATATATATATATATATATATATATATATATATATATATATAAATATATATATATTTATATATATATATATATAAAGTTTGTGTGTGTAATTTATATAAATAAATAATTAAATATTAATTTTGTTAATATCTTTTCAGGGAAAACTTGCAAGTACAATTCGTATACAAGAGGGGCAACAAGAGCCAGAGGATGTCTACTAAGAAAATATATAAGTCTTTATCCTCACACTCTTGATATATAGTCTTCACTGGTCTCTTTATTTTCTCTCCTCACAAATGTCCCTTTTTTTATTTCTTTTACGTTTCTCTCCTGTTTTTCTTGTCTTTTAATCTCTCCTTTCCTCCTCTTCCTTTACTTTTTATATTTGTGGTATTCATTTATGTCATTTTTATCTTGTATATTTTTCTTGTATCTTTTTCTTATCTTGTGTTTCTCTTCCCCTTCTCTTCAATGATTTCTCATTTCTCTCCTCTCTCTGTTGTTTCTGTTCTGTCTTCTCTCTCCTTGCCTTAATTTTGTTCTGTCTCCTCTTTTGTTGTGTGTGTGTCTTTCTGTCTCTGTCTGTCTGTCTCTCTCTTTCTCTCTCTCTCTCTTTCTTTCTCTCTTTCTCTCGCTCTCTCTCTGGCTCTCTTGCTCTCTCTCTCTCTCTCTCTGGCTCTCTCTCTTTCTCTTTCTTTCTCTCTTTCTCTCTCTCTCTCTCTCTCTCTCTTTCTCTTTCTTTCTCTCTTTCTCTCGCTCTCTCTCTGGCTCTCTTGCTCTCTCTCTCTCTCTGGCTCTCTCTCTCGCTCTCTCTCTCTCTGGCTCTCTCTCTCGCTCTCTCTCTCTCGCTCTCTCTCTCTGGCTCTCTTGCTCTCTCTCTCTGGCTCTCTTGCTCTCTCTCTCTCTGGCTCTCTTGCTCTCTCTCTGGCTCTCTTGCTCTCTCTCTGGCTCTCTCTCTCACTCTCTCTCTCTGGCTCTCTTGCTCTCTCTGGCTTTTCTCTCTCTCTCTCTGGCTCTCTCTCTCTCTCTCTGGCTCTGGCTCTCTCTCTCTCTCTGGCTCTCTCTCTCTCTGGCTCTGGCTCTCTCTCTCTTTCTGGCTCTCTCTTTCTCTCTGGCTCTCTCTCTCTCTGGCTCTGGCTCTCTCTCTTTCTCTCTTTCTCTGGCTCTCTCGCTCTCGCTCTCTCTGGCTCTTGCTCTCTCTGGCTCTCGCTCTCTCTGGCTCTCTCTCTCTCTCTTTCTCTGGCTCTCTGGCTCTCTCTCTCTCTCTCTCTCTGGCTCTCTCTCTGGCTCTCTCTCTCTGGCTCTGACTCTCTCTCTGGCTCTGGCTCACGCTCTCTCTCTGGCTCTGGCTCACGCTCTCTCTCTGGCTCTCGCTCTCTCTGGCTCTCTCTGGCTCTCGCTCTCTCTCTCTGGCTCTCATATTTCATTTGATTTAAAAATGTCTGAGATTTTTACTTAATCTAAGTTATATTGCATGGTGCTAATATGAATATTATACATGACTCTTTTTTCTTTTCTTTCTCTCTCTCTTTCTCCCTTTCTTTCTTTCTCTTTCTTTCTTTCTCTTTCTACATGAATATTATACTTGACTGTGTTTACATTCACTTGTAGATTTTTATTTTTAGTTAATTAGTCCTAAACTTTTGATTAATAGATTTTTATTATTAGTCATAGAAAAACTATAGTGTTATATGTATACTCGGAAAATTTTACTTGTTTTAGTTTTAAGTAACAATAACTGCTTGCAACGTCAGACTGATCTCAGCATGACATGAATCACAGGCTTCTTGATCACAAAATCTATTGTGTTCACATATTGCATATAAAGATTTTTATAGATTTTTAAATTTTTACTTTTATATTCTGTTATAGATATAGTCTATATATTTCGAGCTATTACATATATTTTGTTATATTACTCATTCTTAATTAAATATAATATTTTAATTCTCTTTTTGTACCCTATTTATTTGTAATTTACACATACATATATAGGATGTCCATTTCTTTCTCAGATATGTCTTCTTTCTTTCTCTCCCTTTCTATTTCAGATATGAATTAAAAAATTATTATACCCTAATTTACCCTAAACGTTTTAATGTAGGTAATTAAAAGATTATAAAAAAGTTTTTAGAAATGTTAATTATTTACGTTCTAAGGTTGTATATAAAAGTTCTCAAAAAACCTTTTCTAAACGTAATTATAAACGTGCTGAAAACAATGAAATGTCGTTTTTAGGATGTTTTAAAAACATGAAAATGTTTGCTGGGTAGGGTGTTCTGGCTCGCAGAGGTCAATATTAAAGTCCCCTGCGATAATTAGGTGGTTTTTGTTCAGTCTGTTATCAAGTATTAGATTTCTAAGGTTTGAGTTGAATTCGGACACATCAGTGTTAGGAATTCTATAAACTGCACCCACAGACAGGATAGACTCGGCACCCTTGACTCTGAAGCTGGCGAAGATATACTCCCCATAGCAGTCTCTAGTTCTAATTTCTTTTAAGCATGTTAGTTCTTGGTGGTAGTAAAGAGCAGTGCCACCACCTCTCTGAAGTTGACGACAGTTGTGGATTGCTGAGTAGTTAGGCATGTTGAAGAGTTGAGTAGTATCATCTTTCAACCATGTTTCAGTAAGTATAATAAAAGAGAAATTGTTGTCAATAGCTTCAATCAAGGCACTAACATCATCGAAGTGTTTGCCTAGGGATCTAACGTTCAAATTGATTACAGAGATATTGTGACTATGAGTTAATACATTGTTTACATCATGTGCTGCAAAATATCTGCAATTTAGATCATTAAAGTGATTATTGTCATAGATAGTGGATAAGAGGTTAAGTTCTGGGTCTATACTTGACTGCATAAAAAAAGCTGATTGCCGGAAAAACAAGAAAAACAAAAAGAAATAAATGTACACAATACTGTACCAAACAAACACAAAAGGGGCTTACAGGGGTACAATGGAGTAAGGGAGTATGGCTAGGCTAGGAAACCTAGGTAATGAATGAGATTAAAGAAAAAAACATATAAACATGGACTATACAAAACACAAGATATAGATATACAAAACAAAAATATAAACAAGACTAAGCAATACAAAAAAATTGAGCAAAAATGAAAAATGAGGTAGATTGCTTACAGGTACTCTCAGGTACACTGTAAGTAACAATAGACAGAAAATGTATATCAATATAGAAAAGAATGTCACAATACAATAAGATAAGCAATTACATGAACAGATGAAAAACAAATCTGCTGTAAAATAGGAAGTAATTATAGCAAAACACAATATAAAAATATAACAATACAATAAGAGCTTACAAAGTATTGAGTCTGCTAAATTAGAGAATAATTATGGCAAGACATAACAATAAATGCAAGCAAACAAGGAATTGAAACAATTAGAGGTAGAATTAAGGTCACTAGATAGCCATGGAGGATACACAAGTTTGGCGGAGAGAACAAAAAATCAGTAGAGACTGTCAAGATGAATATATAAAAAAATTTGACAAATGATAATTGTAAAGTAAAATAATCTTAAAGATAATAAATTTTATTAAGCTTAGTTTTAACTTATAATTAGTATGAACTTAATTAAAAGAACAAAAATGAGGTCAATAATTGATTTCAATAAATGACATAGGCCAATACAAATAAATTTAAAATATAAATGGAATAGGGTAAGATTAGATTTAAGAGTAAAATTTTACAATGAAACTGAGGTAGATGCTTGCATAAGTGCATGGAGACTTGATGGATTATTTAGGAAATTATATGAATAGGAGAACATCAGGTAAATGGTAAGGCAGAGACAGCACCTTAGACAAAGTTAGATTAAGTTAGGTTAGGCTCAGGCACTGAAAGAGTTATTTTAAGTACTGGCATTGGTCGGGTTCAGGTTTTCAGATATACCACAATCACTTAAGAAGGCCAGGAGTTGTTGGTCACATTTTATTTCATATCTTTTTCCTGTAGCTTCTTTCTTCGCAAAAATCGTACCATTCCTTGTGTAGCACTGCTTGATAAGACCAAGGTTTTGTTTGCGAATTTGGCGCAGCCTGTAGACGAGGGATCCACGCTGCTTAGTAAGACACTCATTTATATAGAGGTTGTTTTTTTGCTGAGCAGCTGTTTGCATGAGGTCAAACTTCGCAGAGGGATTTGCAAGTTTGATGAGCATTCTCCTGTAACGGGGATTGTTTTTATCTATCCTAATAGCCGATTTGATTTGAACATTGACACTGATCTTTGAATTAATTAGGGTGTTGGCTATGTTACAGCAATCCTCACCTTGTTGTTGAACAGGCAGATCAGTAGAGCTAATTATCAGGGAGTCATGAAGTTGTTGTTGCTCTTGGTCATCTTTGGAAGCCGCCTGGTGAGTCTGAAGGAGATTGATCTGTTTTTCCAGCTTTTTAAGGAGGTCACTTTGAGCTGTGAGGGTTTCTTCAGCCTGAATCTTACGTATTTGATCCATTGCATCATTTGCAACAGTTTGTATGTTGAGAATTTCTTGGTTGTTGTTCATCGACGATTTAAGGGGGTCCATAGAATTACCCAAATCGACCCAAATTACCCAAATCGTATTAGCATTACGTAAGTAATGAAGAAATATGGTATATTTACTTACTATAATGTTGGTGCTACACGTAGAACATGATCAAACCTATTTTTACTCTGAAATAATCCAATTTCATAACGAAATGAGACGTAAATATGTGAGAGGTGACGCCATAGGAAGTCGACGGTCCAAGCGACAATTGTGTGGAGCGACTTATCCAAGATATATGGTCGCCTGGAGAGTGTTTGCTGCCATAACAGCCTCCTGTACACAGTGATCCAGTCGTCGTATTTCATGGCTCAAATTGTCGCAAATTTAATTGGTAATATTAACAAGTAGAATGTGTATTTATAATAATATTTGTCATAAACAGCCACAAAATATTTAATATTTATTAAAAAAAAGTGTCTGGAAGTTAAATCAATTCCACATGACAATAAATTTGTTATATAGATACTAGCGTTATTCGTTGGTATGCGTTCACTATTTAAACTACTCCAGTCCTTTTCGTTCATAGAACACCGAACCCTACACGCTCTCTGATATATTGCTTAATTAACAAATATTCACAAATAAAGATTATATTTATATATGTTATCAGAAAGGCAGATATAAAATAGTTTGTGTTAATGCATCACAGAGATTATACCTTATTAGAGAGGAAAAATATTCATATTTTAAACAAGGCTTCTTGGCTGACGCTCTCCCTTTCGATGGGAACTATGACCTTTTGAAAATCAATGTTAATTGAATCTATATATTGTAAAAAACGAAGTTTTTTATGTCATCAGAAAGACATATAAGCTGCATGTTAATACTTTGGTATAAATATAACTGAAGTGAAAGTGAAGATATATGCCTTTTTATAGTTACTTGATGGCTCGCTCAGGGAGTGTGAAGGCCTGCACACAAGCCAATCAATTTTATAATTAATGTACATATATGCAAAGTAACGTCAAAGGTTTTTATTTCAGAATAAAGACAGATGTAGACGATAATGTAAATATATTTCAAGGAAAACATATCTTAAATGAAAGCAAAGATATGGTCAAATAAATAGGCAATACCACACCATCGCCAGTGTCCGGACACATGAATATTCGCATTAGGTAGGTGAAAGGAAATGTACCCAACCATTTCCATTTACGCGACCAGTTTCCGTTCTTATGTTCTTACATTTATTGAAATTTATCATCATCATCATTTACAGAAATAAATTAACATAAAAATGTAGTAATTTTAATACACAAAGCAGAAGTAGATATGTATGTAAATTATGACGCAGGATAGGATCACTATTGCAGAACTATTCGCATACTTTGCGTCATTATATACAGTACTGGAATTTAAAAAAAATCGCGGAATTCAGAGATAACACCATCATTGGTGTCCAAGAAAAGTGTAAGTACTTCATTTATAATGATGTGCTGCCCGAAATCTTAGCGAAGTATCTAAAATTTGCTTACTGTAAGTAATTCATGCAAATGATTGTAAAGCCGTCGCCCAGTTGGGGTTGGGTGGGTGTGGAGCACATGACTGTTAAGCTGCCGCCCAGTTGGTTGGGTGTGGAGCACATGACTGTAAAGCTGCCGCCCAGTTGGGTGGGTGTGGAGCACATGACTGTTAAGCTGCCGCCCAGTTGGGTGGGTGTGGAGCACATGACTGTAAAGCTGCCGCCCATTTGGGTGGGTGTGGAGCACATGACTGTTAAGCTGCCGCCCAGTTGGGTGGGTGTGGAGCACATGACTGTTAAGCTGCCGCCCAGTTGGGTGGGTGTGGAGCACATGACTATAAAGCTGCCGCCCAGTTGGGTGGGTGTGGAGCACATGACTGTCAAGCTGCCGCCCAGTTGGGTGGGTGTGGAGCACATGACTGTTAAGCTACCGCCCAGTTGGGTGGGTGTGGAGCACATGACTGTTAAGCTGCCGCCCAGTTGGGTGGGTGTGGAGCACATGACTGTTAAGCTACCGCCCAGTTGGGTGGGTGTGGAGCACATGACTGTTAAGCTGCCGCCCAGTTGGGTGGGTGTGGAGCACATGACTGTTAAGCTGCCGCCCAGTTGGGTGGGTGTGGAGCACATGACTGTAAAGCTGCCGCCCAGTTGGATGGGTGTGGAGCACATGACTGTTAAGCTTCCGCCCAGTTGGGTGGGTGTGGAGCACATGACTGTTAAGCTGCCGCCCAGTTGAGTGGGTGTGGAGCACATGACTGTAAAGCTGCCGCCTAGTTGGGTGGGTGTGGAGCACATGACTGTAAAGCTGCCGCCCAGTTGGGTGGGTGTAGAGCAAGACTAGTAATTGGACGACTCACCATAGATGTAAAGTGCCTAGTATAGTGACTTGTGAGCCTCTTGTTGAATCACTTGTGATACAAAGATTATTGATGTGTGTATTTGTGTGGGTGATTGAATATGTATGTGAATGTATATGTATGTATATGTATATATGCAATTGACGATCACGAAACAATAATCATTTGTATGCGGAAAATTCCATATTTCATTTCTCTGGATTTACCGCATATGTATATAT
>NC_091172.1:41285692-41343192 GCF_040958095.1 Procambarus clarkii | reverse complement strand
TTTCTCTAATTTCTTTCTTATGAAATGATAAAGCTACCTATTTCATTATGTATGAGGTCAATTTTTTTTATTGGAGTTAAAATTAACGTAGATATATGACCGAACCTAACCAACCCTAAATATTCTTTCTTTCAACCTTTCAAATATTCTATCTCTAATGCTAAGTATATTTAATTCTTTCCGCATGTTGAGAACTTTGGTAGTTATAGGACAGCCAAGTATAATTCTGAGTGCTTCATTTTGCATTTTTTCCAGTCTATCAATACTTTTGCCATTCTGCAGGACCAAAGCTGGTGCATGATAGTCTATCAGAGACCTTGTATACGCTAAATACATCATTCTTGCTATTCTAATATTAACACCATATTTCGGGCTGTACCCCACTACAGTTCTGAGAGCCTTGAGTCTGTCTCTACATTGTTGATGTAACTTATTGACTGCAGTTGAGGTACAAGGGACAGAGACACCAAGGTATTTGAAAGAAGAGACATAGTCTATTGGTATGTTGTCTATCTTAAGTTTTCGTGGTCCACTTTTGCGGTTGCCAATTTGTCTGTTAAATACCTTAGTTTTAGCAGCGTTGATTACAAGACCAAGGCTCTCACAAGCTGTATGTATACAATTTAAGACTGTTTGCATTTTGCGGTGGGTTTTAGTATGTACAAGGATGTCATCTGCATATCTGATAGTGATGTTTGCCGGACTAGTTGGGATTGATTTTAGTAAAGCATTAATTAGAACATTAAACAAGGTAGGACTAAGTACTCCTCCTTGTGGGGTGCCTAGTTGCATTACTTTAGTTTCACTCTTGTAGCCTTGGAACAGCGCAGAGGACTTCCGGTTGGTAAGATAGCCTCGTATCCACTGTAATAAATGTCCCCCTATATCCATTCTCGCTAATTCATACATAATCACTTCCCTATTAGCAATATCAAAGGCATTTTTTAAATCAAGAAATGTTGTGTACTTGTGCCTTTTATCTCCATGAACAGTAAGAAAGGTTGTGATACAGTTGTGTACACTTTTACCATGTGTGAAACCATTGATATCAGGTGACATGTGCTCTTTAACTCTATACAATAATCTATTAAGCACCATTCTCTCAAAGAGAGAATGGTGCTTAGTTGATTGTCTACTATTCTCTCAAAGGTTTTGCACATGCAACTGGTCAGTGAGATGGGACGGAAAGCATCCGGTTGGCCAGGCTTTGGTACAGGTACCGTAAGACTGGTGGTCCATGATACAGGCAACTGCCCAGAGACATAGCTGGCATTAAACAATTCTAATAATGGGTTACCGGGTACACGATGTAGGAGTCTTAGAATATCATAGGTGATACCGTCCTCACCAGGAGCAGTGCTACTGCCCCTGGAGAGGGCTGCATCCAATTCATAATCTGTATATGGAACATCACATTCATCATGTTGCTTGCTCAACATGAAATTTATGAGAGAATTTCTGTCTGTGGACCTCGCCTGCAATTTCTTCCCAGTGCTAGCTGGTAGCATTCCAAGGCTGGAAACCTGAGCCCATTTTGCAATTAACTGATTGGCTTTCTGTAGCGGGTTTGGGTGTGAAACTTGTCTACTATTTTTACCAATAATTTTGTTTATGCCTTTCCAGGCTTTGCCCAGGGGAGTATGCAGGTTAAGTCCACTAACAAAACCCTCCCATTCATTTTGTCTCAGTTCAGTCATTCTCTCCCTTGCCGCTGCAAGCGCGGCCTGAAACAGTTTTAACATTTGAGGAGTTCTAAGGCTCTTATATGCTTTACCTGTCTGTCTAGCAATTGATTTAAGCTCTTTCAGTTTAGCATCATCATAGTACTGGTTGTGTCTGACCTGTTTACCAGTACTTCTTTTTGTTTGGCGTGACTCACTATTTTTGATGGCCTCATAGGTATATGGGTACATCCGGTCTCTTACCCTCGACCGCGTCGGTACCTTTATGGCAACCCGTTCTCGCAAATTCGTAAAGTCAATATTGACTTATTAACTACGTGCATAGGTGATATACTAAACATAATAGATACCCCTAAAAAGATTCATAGAAAACACCGACCTTACCTAACCTTGTTAGTATCTTAAGATAAGCATCTTATTGCTTCGTAATTACAATTATTACTTAACCTATACCTATTATAGGTTAGGTAATAATTGTAATTACGAAGCAATAAGATGCTTATCTTAAGATACTAACAAGGTTAGGTAAGGTCGGTGTTTTCTATGAATCGTTTTAAGGGTATCTATTATGTTATGTATGTCACCTATGCACATATTTAATAAGTCAATATTGACTTATTAAATTTGCGAGAACGGGTTGCTTTATGGTCAGGAAGCCACGGATATTTACAATGGGGCTCGGTCAGTCAATATGATTTCTTTGACATCACTCAACTTATGTATTCTGTTCTCGTATTGATAATTTGAATGATATAAAGAATATTTTGAATATCTTCTGACATAGATGGTGCTGTAGTTGATTGTTGTTCATGACCTGTCCAGTGGGTCGAGACTGGTCTCATTAGCATCTCTCAGATTAGTGGGAAGAAATTCTTGCTGCAAGAATGTGTGTTCTCAGAGCTAACTAGGGTAACTAAAATACTTATTTCCTAAATAAATACTTTAATTGTAAATATTTGAAAATATATGGTATGTTTCCGAATTTCTGACGATATAAAACATTGTGGTTTATAATTAAGTTCTTAATAGTGATCCTATCCTGCATCATAATTTACATAATATCTACTTCTGTTTTGTGTATTAAAATGACTACTTTTTATGTTAATTTATTTCTGTAAATGATGATGATGATAAAGTTCAATAAATGTAAGTAAGAACATAAGAATGAAGGTAACTGCAAAAGACTTATTGGCCCATACGAGGCAGCTCCTCGTATGGAGCTGCCTTTGATAAGTAATTACCAAAGAAGGCACCAAGCCGGGAAGGCTGTGTAGCACAATAAAATAAGTCTACTGCTCCTGAAGAGGACGGTATTACTTACAGTTTACTGAGATTAGTCTCACAAGTACCAGGTAATCCACTTTTAGTGTTGTACAGAATGAGTTTAAGTGAAGGAGGTGCCTTCTACAATGAAATGATTATACATTGCTCTGTTGTGAACATTGTATACAGTACCTCAAGATATACATCCCACAACAGTTAACTAGCTCCCAGATACCTAATTCAGATTCAGATTCAGATTCAGATGTTTATTCAGGTAAGGTATATACATACAAGTGATGTTACATTAATGGATTGATATATAGATAGAGCTAGTACATACAATGCCTAAAGCCACTATTACGCAATGCGTTTCGGGCAATTAATTCCCTACTCTCTGTAAATGTTAATGTGATGTCACCGAGCAGTAAATAGGTACCTGGAAATTAGACAGTTGCTACGGGTTGCTTCCTGGTGTGTGTGTACTCACCTATTTGTGCTTGCGGGGGTTGAGCTTTGGCTCTTTGGTCCCGCCTCTCAACTGTCAATCAACTGGTGTACAGATTCCTGAGCCTACTGGGCTCTATCACATCTACATTTAAAACTGTGTATGGAGTTAGCCTCCACCACATCACTGCCTAATGCATTCCATCCGTTAACTACTCTGACACTGAAAAAGTTCCTTTTAACGTCTCTGTGGCTCATGTGGGTACTCAGTTTCCACCTGTGTCCCCTTGTTCGCGTCCCACCAGTGTTGAATAGTTTATCCTTGTTTACCCGGTCGATTGTTTGTGTGTGTGTGTGTGTGTGTGTGTGTGTGTGTGTGTGTGTGTGTGTGTGTGTGCGAGAGAAAAAAAATTAGTTAGTCAGTAATAGTTGATTGACAGTTGAGAGGCGGGCCGAATGAGCAGAGCTCAACCCGCGCCTGCACAACTAGGTGAATACTCTCTTACTCTCTCTGTCTCTCTCTCTCTCTCTGTCTGTCTGTCTCTCTCTCTGTCTGTCTCTCTCTCTTTCTGTCTCTCTCTCTCTCTCTCTCTCTCTCTCTCTCTCTCTCTCTCTCTCTCTCTCTCTCTTTCTCTCTCTCTCACCACGCACATATGTGTTGTATGTGGATGCTGAAGTTCAGTCTCTTGTCTATGTATAGGTCAAGGAACTTTCCATAATCATTATTGCTAATGTTAACATTGTGTATCTGAAGTTGAATTTGGTTTCAGGATTTACTTTCGAACAAAAATAGTAGTCGGTCTTTTTTATGTTTGATGTGAGCTTGTTAGTTTACATCCATGAGTGGACTTTTTAAATCTATTATTTTCATTATTATATAGTGCGTTTGGGTTGGGGTCTGAATAGAGGAAGGTAGCATCGTCAGCACTTATGTGTACACTTATTGGAAGTATCTAAGTATCAACTAAAGTATCTTCACACTTGACTTAAACTTTAGTAGCTATTTTCTGGACCATTCCTCAAGTTTCGGAGGTCAACGAAGATGGAATTCACATGAAATGGCTTATGTTACCATCACTAATAATGTTGTGTTTTCTGTCTAGCTTCAGACACGGTCATGTTACAATTGTGTCTTAGAGACTTGCGCGCAATTAAGCATGATAGAAATCACTTACAATTAATGTAGGATGGTAGAAAATCACTTACAATTAATGCATCAAGTTTGGAGACTTGAATTGAAATTGAAATTGAAATAAGTTTATTGAGGTAAAATACACACAAATGGATGAGGTAGCTCAAGCTATTCTCACCCCGTTCAGTACATCGTGTTAATACATACATAGACACACACACTTGTACACATTTTAGTGTAACAAGCAAGGCAAATAGTTCTGTCTGATGGGTAGAGGCAACTGCACTTGCAGCTGCACCCGTGTGGCGGTGTAGGAAACCATCAATGTATATGATTTGAGAGAGAGAGAGAATGATCTGTGGACAGAGCATCAATATGGCGTAAGATATTGGGCTTTGCCTCAAGATGAAGCATAATAAAGAACCCGAATATCAGGAGAAAAAAATCCATTAAAAACTGTCCACATGATACATATATATAATCACGTTTTAAACATTTTAATTGTATTATTTGCATATATATATATAATTAGGAAGTAATGTTTATCTGGGTAAGTTGTCAGCTTTTATGAACTAATAGCTAGTGCGGCTTGTATACTGGGTACATCCGGTCTCTTACCCTCGACTGCGGCGGTAACTTTATGGTCAGGAAGCCACAAATATTTACAGTTCAAGTTCAAGTATGTTTATTGAGACAAGAAAAAAATACATTTCAAAGGGATAGAGTAACTTAGGCTATTTCTACCCCCTCTACTTCAAGTCCCTCAAGGGGCGCACAAATTCATTAAGTACAAATAGACAATTAACATTACAAGAATCCCATTTAACATTGCAGGTTAATATAGTAAGTACAGCATACAATTGTTACACTCTTGGGGCAAAATTTTTGTAGCTCCTAAGTATACTGTCTATCATACCATTATCACACATACAAACAATTTGATGTGGTACATTACTTATTTCCTTATTTCTATAGTTATCAATAAGTTGACACTCTAATACATAATGTTCTAAGGTGTGGGCGTGCGGCATACTACATAATTTACACTCCTTATCTTTTTCACTGACATCAACTCCGTATTGCCAGATATATTTGTATCCTAATCTTAATCTCATGTAAATTGAATCCTTCCAAATGACTTTCCTTTACCATAGGTGAAGGACGAGTTTGTATTTATTACTGAATAATTCTTAAGTGTGTTACTACTATCCACTATTGCCATTCTTTTTATCATTTCTTCATCTTCATTTCCTCTTATTAATGTTATATATACATGTACACATAATCATACATACATGTACATATATATACATATGCGGTAAATCCAGAGAAATGAAATATGGAATTTTCCGCATACAAATGATTATTGTTTCGTGATCGTCAATTGCATATATACATATACATACATATACATTCACATACATATTCAATCACCCACACAAATACACACATCAATAATCTTTGTATCACAAGTGATTCAACAAGAGGCTCACAAGTTTATTTATTTATTTATTTATGCATATACAAGAATGAACATAAGGAATGTGAGGATACAAATATGGTAATTACAGTCTTGTAAAGCCACTAGCACGCGCAGCGTTTCGGGCAGAAGTCACTATACTAGGCACTTTACATCTATGGTGAGTCGTCCAATTACTAGTCTTGCTCTACACCCACCCAACTGGGCGGCAGCTTTACAGTCATGTGCTCCACACCCACCCAACTGGGCGGCAGCTTTACAGTCATGTGCTCCACACCCACCCAACTGGGCGGCAGCTTAACAGTCATGTGCTCCACACCCACCCAACTGGGCGGCAGCTTAACAGTCATGTGCTCCACACCCATCCAACTGGGCGGCCGCTTTACAGTCATGTGCTCCACACCCACCCAACTGGGCGGCAGCTTGACAGTCATGTGCTCCACACCCACCCAACTGGGCGGCAGCTTAACAGTCATGTGCTCCACACCCACCCAACTGGGCGGTAGCTTAACAGTCATGTGCTCCACACCCACCCAACTGGGCGGCAGCTTAACAGTCATGTGCTCCACACCCACCCAACTGGGCGGTAGCTTAACAGTCATGTGCTCCACACCCACCCAACTGGGCGGCAGCTTGACAGTCATGTGCTCCACACCCACCCAACTGGGCGGCAGCTTTATAGTCATGTGCTCCACACCCACCCAACTGGGCGGCAGCTTAACAGTCATGTGCTCCACACCCACCCAACTGGGCGGCAGCTTAACAGTCATGTGCTCCACACCCACCCAAATGGGCGGCAGCTTTACAGTCATGTGCTCCACACCCACCCAACTGGGCGGCAGCTTAACAGTCATGTGCTCCACACCCACCCAACTGGGCGGCAGCTTTACAGTCATGTGCTCCACACCCAACCAACTGGGCGGCAGCTTAACAGTCATGTGCTCCACACCCACCCAACCCCAACTGGGCGACGGCTTTACAATCATTTGCATGAATTACTTACAGTAAGCAAATTTTAGATACTTCGCTAAGATTTCGGGCAGCACATCATTATAAATGAAGTACTTACACTTTTCTTGGACACCAATGATGGTGTTATCTCTGAATTCCGCGATTTTTTTTAAATTCCAGTACTGTATATAATGACGCAAAGTATGCGAATAGTTCTGCAATAGTGATCCTATCCTGCGTCATAATTTACATACATATCTACTTCTGTTTTGTGTATTAAAATTACTACATTTTTATGTTAATTTATTTCTGTAAATGATGATGATGATAAATTTCAATAAATGTAAGAACATAAGAACGGAAACTGGTCGCGTAAATGGAAATGGTTGGGTACATTTCCTTTCACCTACCTAATGCGAATATTCATGTGTCCGGACACTGGCGATGGTGTGGTATTGCCTATTTATTTGACCATATCTTTGCTTTCATTTAAGATATGTTTTCCTTGAAATATATTTACATTATCGTCTACATCTGTCTTTATTCTGAAATAAAAACCTTTGACGTTACTTTGCATATATGTACATTAATTATAAAATTGATTGGCTTGTGTGCAGGCCTTCACACTCCCTGAGCGAGCCATCAAGTAACTATAAAAAGGCATATATCTTCACTTTCACTTCAGTTATATTTATACCAAAGTATTAACATGCAGCTTATATGTCTTTCTGATGACATAAAAAACTTCGTTTTTTACAATATATAGATTCAATTAACATTGATTTTCAAAAGGTCATAGTTCCCATCGAAAGGGAGAGCGTCAGCCAAGAAGCCTTGTTTAAAATATGAATATTTTTCCTCTCTAATAAGGTATAATCTCTGTGATGCATTAACACAAACTATTTTATATCTGCCTTTCTGATAACATATATAAATATAATCTTTATTTGTGAATATTTGTTAATTAAGCAATATATCAGAGAGCGTGTAGGGTTCGGTGTTCTATGAACGAAAAGGACTGGAGTAGTTTAAATAGTGAACGCATACCAACGAATAACGCTAGTATCTATATAACAAATTTATTGTCATGTGGAATTGATTTAACTTCCAGACACTTTTTTTTAATAAATATTAAATATTTTGTGGCTGTTTATGACAAATATTATTATAAATACACATTCTACTTGTTAATATTACCAATTAAATTTGCGACAATTTGAGCCATGAAATACGACGACTGGATCACTGTGTACAGGAGGCTGTTATGGCAGCAAACACTCTCCAGGCGACCATATATCTTGGATAAGTCGCTCCACACAATTGTCGCTTGGACCGTCGACTTCCTATGGCGTCACCTCTCACATATTTACGTCTCATTTCGTTATGAAATTGGATTATTTCAGAGTAAAAATAGGTTTGATCATGTTCTACGTGTAGCACCAACATTATAGTAAGTAAATATACCATATTTCTTCATTACTTACGTAATGCTAATACGATTTGGGTAATTTGGGTCGATTTGGGTAATTCTATGGACCCCCTTAAATCGTCGATGAACAACAACCAAGAAATTCTCAACATACAAACTGTTGCAAATGATGCAATGGATCAAATACGTAAGATTCAGGCTGAAGAAACCCTCACAGCTCAAAGTGACCTCCTTAAAAAGCTGGAAAAACAGATCAATCTCCTTCAGACTCACCAGGCGGCTTCCAAAGATGACCAAGAGCAACAACAACTTCATGACTCCCTGATAATTAGCTCTACTGATCTGCCTGTTGAACAACAAGGTGAGGATTGCTGTAACATAGCCAACACCCTAATTAATTCAAAGATCAGTGTCAATGTTCAAATCAAATCGGCTATTAGGATAGATAAAAACAATCCCCGTTACAGGAGAATGCTCATCAAACTTGCAAATCCCTCTGCGAAGTTTGACCTCATGCAAACAGCTGCTCAGCAAAAAAAACAACCTCTATATAAATGAGTGTCTTACTAAGCAGCGTGGATCCCTCGTCTACAGGCTGCGCCAAATTCGCAAACAAAACCTTGGTCTTATCAAGCAGTGCTACACAAGGAATGGTACGATTTTTGCGAAGAAAGAAGCTACAGGAAAAAGATATGAAATAAAATGTGACCAACAACTCCTGGCCTTCTTAAGTGATTGTGGTATATCTGAAAACCTGAACCCGACCAATGCCAGTACTTAAAATAACTCTTTCAGTGCCTGAGCCTAACCTAACTTAATTTAACTTTGTCTAAGGTGCTGTCTCTGCCTTACCATTTACCTGATGTTCTCCTATTCATATAATTTCCTAAATAATCCATCAAGTCTCCATGCACTTATGCAAGCATCTACCTCAGTTTCATTGTAAAATTTTACTCTTAAATCTAATCTTACCCTATTCCATTTATATTTTAAATTTATTTGTATTGACCTATGTCATTTATTGAAATCAATTATTGACCTCATTTTTGTTCTTTTAATTAAGTTCATACTAATTATAAGTTAAAACTAAGCTTAATAAAATTTATTATCTTTAAGATTATTTTACTTTACAATTATCATTTGTCAAATTTTTTTATATATTCATCTTGACAGTCTCTACTGATTTTTTGTTCTCTCCGCCAAACTTGTGTATCCTCCATGGCTATCTAGTGACCTTAATTCTACCTCTAATTGTTTCAATTCCTTGTTTGCTTGCATTTATTGTTATGTCTTGCCATAATTATTCTCTAATTTAGCAGACTCAATACTTTGTAAGCTCTTATTGTATTGTTATATTTTTATATTGTGTTTTGCTATAATTACTTCCTATTTTACAGCAGATTTGTTTTTCATCTGTTCATGTAATTGTTATCTTATTGTATTGTGACATTCTTTTCTATATTGATATACATTTTCTGTCTATTGTTACTTACAGTGTACCTGAGAGTACCTGTAAGCAATCTACCTCATTTTTCATTTTTGCTCAATTTTTTTGTATTGCTTAATCTTGTTTATATTTTTGTTTTGTATATCTATATCTTGTGTTTTGTATAGTCCATGTTTATATGTTTTTTTCTTTAATCTCATTCATTACCTAGGTTTCCTAGCCTAGCCATACTCCCTTACTCCATTGTACCCCTGTAAGCCCCTTTTGTGTTTGTTTGGTACAGTATTGTGTACATTTATTTCTTTTTGTTTTTCTTGTTTTTCCGGCAATCAGCTTTTTTTATGCAGTCAAGTATAGACCCAGAACTTAACCTCTTATCCACTATCTATGACAATAATCACTTTAATGATCTAAATTGCAGATATTTTGCAGCACATGATGTAAACAATGTATTAACTCATAGTCACAATATCTCTGTAATCAATTTGAACGTTAGATCCCTAGGCAAACACTTCGATGATGTTAGTGCCTTGATTGAAGCTATTGACAACAATTTCTCTTTTATTATACTTACTGAAACATGGTTGAAAGATGATACTACTCAACTCTTCAACATGCCTAACTACTCAGCAATCCACAACTGTCGTCAACTTCAGAGAGGTGGTGGCACTGCTCTTTACTACCACCAAGAACTAACATGCTTAAAAGAAATTAGAACTAGAGACTGCTATGGGGAGTATATCTTCGCCAGCTTCAGAGTCAAGGGTGCCGAGTCTATCCTGTCTGTGGGTGCAGTTTATAGAATTCCTAACACTGATGTGTCCGAATTCAACTCAAACCTTAGAAATCTAATACTTGATAACAGACTGAACAAAAACCACCTAATTATCGCAGGGGACTTTAATATTGACCTCTGCGAGCCAGAACACCCTACTGCTGTTAGCTTCCTCAACTGTATGAATTCCTGCTTCCTCATACCCTTAATCACTAGACCTACTAGAATCACTGATAGCACTGCCACGACTCTAGATCACATTCAGATTCAGATTCAGATTCAGATGTTTATTCAGGAAAGGTATATACATACAAGTGATGTTACATTAATGGATTAATATATAGATAGAGCTAGTACATACAATGCCTAAAGCCACTATTACGCAATGCGTTTCGGGCAAGAAAAACATTAATATCTAGAACTTAATACTAATTGAGCATAAAGAATAAAAGATGTTGAGAACAAATACAAATAAAGATAAAAAAAAAGGGGGAACATGACTGAAAAAGCAGCACAAATACAATAGGTTGACAAACAGTGTTGATTAAAAAAAAAAAGAAAAAAAAGAAAATAACAGACATGGGTTGACAATAGAGGAGTGAGGTAGATTACAGGGAATTTATTAGGTAGTGTTTAGTTTTAATCTTAAACTGGTTGAGAGAGGTACAGTCTTTAACATGGTTGGGAAGGTCATTCCACATTCTGGGCCCCTTGATTTGCAGAGCATTTCTAGTTTGATTAAGACGTACTCTAGGAATATCAAAACTGTATTTATTTCTGGTGTGGTGCTCATGGGTTCTGTTACAACCTTCTATGAAGCTTTTAAGATCAGGATTGGCATTATAGTTTAGCGTTTTATATATGTATAATACACATGAGAGAATGTGCAGTGACTTAATATCTAACATATTAAGAGATTTGAGTAGGGGTACCGAGTGATGTCTGGGGCCAGAGTTGGATATTGTTCTAATAGCGGCTTTGTGTTGGGTAATTAGAGGACGTAAGTGATTTTGGGTAGTAGAACCCCAAGCACAAATACCATAGTTGAGATAAGGATAGATAAGGGAGTAATAGAGAGTCACCAGAGCTGGGCGTGGTACATAATATCTGATCTTAGAAAGAATGCCCACAGTTTTTGATATGTCCCACATCTGGACAAATATAACCTCTCCGCTTACTTCAGGTATAATCACCGATAGCACTACAGACCATTACCCCACATTTCTCTTAACTAACATTAGCAAACCACCTCTTGTTTCAAGAGAGATACGTTTTAGACTACACAATGAAACTGCTATAGACAATTTTATAACGGCTACTGATAATGTCAACTGGGAGTCCGAGTTAGGTAACATAGAGGACATCAACCTAGCAGTTCAATCTTTTCTTCAAAAAACTCTTAGCCTTTATAATACCCACTGTCCTATGCTTACAAAACAAGTCACAACCAAAAGGCTTAACAATCCCTGGCTTACAAAGGGAATACTTAAATCTATTAATAAAAAACATGACCTTGAGAAAAAGTATAGGTTAGGGATTGTCTCCAAAGAATTCTCAAAGAATTACTCATTATTGCTATCTAAGATAATTAGACGAGCCAAAACTAAATACTACGAAGATAAATTTACCCAAATAAAGAGCAACATTAAACAAACATGGAGAACAATTTCACAAATATTGGGATCAAAGAAGTCTTTAAATAACAAACCGACTCTCCTGTCTAATAACGATGGTCAGCTTTCAGCCTCTGATTCTGCTATTGAGTTCAATAGGTTCTTCTCTTCCATTGGTTCATCCCTTGCTAATGATATTCCATCTTCCAGTACTGACATTAAGGACTATCTTACAGGGAACTATCCCCAGTCTCTGTACCTAAAGCCTATTAATTCCATTGACGTCAATGAGATAATCCTTTCCCTTAAAACCAAGTCTGGTGCCCTTGAGGAGATACCAACTTTAATCTACAAAAAAGCCTCCAGATCTTTAGCCCCTGCTATTGCTCTGCTCTTCAACAAGTCACTTGAACTCCAAACCTTTCCAGATATTCTAAAAAAAGCGAGAGTAACGCCTGTCCACAAATGTGGTGATCTCACAGATGTTAACAACTACAGACCTATATCAATCCTGCCTAACTTGTCAAAAATTTTTGAAAAACTAATCTATAAGCAGCTTTACTCATATCTAGCCAAACTCAATATACTTAGCCCTTGCCAATATGGCTTCAGGCCCAAAAAAAGCACTAACGATGCACTTATTAGTATGCTTAACTCGATTCATACAGCTCTTGATAAAAATGAGTTCCCTGTTGGGTTATTTGTGGACCTGCGTAAAGCTTTCGATACTGTCAACCACCAAAACCTTCTTCTTAAATTACATCATTATGGTGTCAGAGGACACTCCCTACAATACCTCAAATCCTACCTTACTGACAGGCTCCAATGTGTTTCTGTGAATAATACAATTTCTCCCACCCTACCCATCAACATTGGTGTTCCCCAGGGCAGCATACTTGGCCCTCTCCTCTTTCTCATCTACATTAATGACCTTCCAAATGCCTCCCAACACCTCAAACCAATCCTATTTGCTGACGACACAACCTTCATTTACTCCAGTCCTGATCCCCTTGCTCTAAATGCCACAGTAAATACTGAGCTAAATAAAGTCCATCTGTGGCTAACTGCCAACAAACTCACCCTTAACATTGACAAAACTTTCTATATTCTGTTTGGCAATAAATCCTCTAATCAAATAAATCTCAAAATAAACAATACCCAAATTTGTAACAAATTAGATGGCAAATTCCTTGGCATTCTCATTGACCACAAGCTGAATTTCCAGGGACACATTCTAAACATATCAAAAAAAGTTTAAAAAACTGTGGGCATTCTTTCTAAGATCAGATATTATGTACCACGCCCTGCCCTGGTGACTCTCTATTACTCCCTTATCTATCCATATCTCAACTATGGTATTTGTGCTTGGGGCTCTACTACCCAAAATCACTTACGTCCTCTAATTACTCAACACAAAGCTGCTATTAGGACAATATCCAATTCTGGCCCCAGACATCACTCGGTACCCCTATTCAAATCCCTGAATATGTTAGACATTAAGTCACTGCACATTCTCTCATGTGTACTATACATATACAAAACGCTAAATTGTAATGCCAATCCTGATCTCAAAAGCTTCATAGAAGGTTGTAACAGAACCCATGAGCACCACACCAGAAATAAATACAGTTTTGATATTCCTAGAGTATGACTTAATCAAACCAGAAATGCTCTACAAATCAAGGGGCCCAGAATGTGGAATGACCTTCCCAACCATGTTAAAGACAGTACCTCTCTCAACCAGTTTAAGTTAAAAACGAAGCTATACCTAATAAATTCCCTGTAACCTACCTTACCTCTCTATTGTCAACCCATGTATGTTTTTTTTTTTTTTTTTTTTTTTTTTTCAAATCAACGCTGTTTTAATGTAATTTTCTGTAATAATTTGTAATTGTATTTGTGCTGTTTTTTCAACAATGTTCCCCCCTCTTTTACCTCTATTTTTATTTGTACTCAACGCATTTTTTTCTTTTTACCCATTAGTTTTAAGCTTTAGTCAGTAGTGTTTTTTCCTGCCCGAAACGCTTTGCGTAATAGTGGCTTTAGGCATTGTATGTACTAGCTCTTATCTATAAAGCCAACAAACTTTGTAAAATCTCTTTATGTATGTACCTTTGCCTAAATAAAAATTATTATTATTATTATTATTAATTAGAGGATAGGACACCCAACAAGACAAAGGCCACCCCCAGGGGTGCACTGTAGATATACACCCTACAATCGCAATCATAGGAATCATCAGTCCGTCAAGATATAATGGAAGCTCAGCACGATATAATTGGGCTCGGCAATGATGGAAAAGATTGACAATAAAGATGCCCTCTTGCTCGACATTGCCGAGTACCACAGTTTTACGGGTGAGAGGGTGTGCCTCCCGAAAAACCCGCGGTGTCTAAACAGAAGAAAACATTTGAGAGAATAATCAAGAATTGCAAAACGTCACAGGGAAATAACAATTAAACAGGAGAATTGGGAAGGAAAAATTAAACTTAATAGGAAAAAGTATTCAGCACAATTACCGAAGATGGCAGCAAGAGCATTAGGCTTCAAAAGGACAGAGGACACTGTCCCATGGAGCATCACACTCTACCATCCGCCAACCAAGCCCCCTCATGATGGCAACGGGCTGGAAAGGGAGAGGAAGATGAGAAAGACGAGAGGGTGAAGAATACTGCCCAGTGTAACACCAATGTTAATAGGTAGAGTGGGTGAATTGGAATCATTCACAGAGACATACTGGAGCCTGTCACTAAGATAAGACTCTAGGTATTGGAGGGATTAACCTCCTACTCCGTAATGCTGTAATTTAAGAAAGTTAATGTGTTAACAGTGTAAAAAAGTCTTAATGTAGGTCAACAAATAAATGAACAAGGGTACTCATTTCTTCCAAGAGCTGCATATATAATGTTAATCATACTAATTGGTGCATGATTGGTCCTTTTTTGGGCCTCAAACCATTATGGCAAGAACTAAGTAAATTTTATTTTGCTAAATAGGATTAAGGCTGCTTGTAGATTAACTCTTTAAAATATTTTAGACAAAATCTGCAGAGTTGATATGGGTCTATAATTGTTGACTTCAGTGAGATAGACACTTTAATGGACTAAGGTTACTCTTGCTTTTTTTCCCTTAGAATATCAGGAAAGGTTTGGAGTTCAAATGATTTGTTGTAGAGCAATGAAATGGCTGGAGCTAAAAATCTAGAGGTTTCTTTGAAAATTAGGGTTGGTATGTGAACATATGCTATCTGTGCATGGGGTTCATTCATCCACTGCAAATTACCTGATGCTCATCACCACCCAATAAAAATCTGCTATCAGAACAATAAAACTGTCTTCAAACAACACAAAGCCTCTCTGTTTAAATCTCTGAACATGCTAAATATACACTCACTCTACACATTCTCTTATGCTATTTACATGTACAAAACCTTGTTCCTAAATGCTAATCCTGATCTGAAACTCTCCACTGATAGATGTAATAGAACCCACGAGCACCACAACATAATAATAATAATATAATAATAATATCCTTACATTGACAACACTAATTTTTTTGCCATTTCGGACACCAGTTTTGGACTTTTCGCTTAAAATAAAAATAAAATAAAATAAAATGTTTATTTAGGTAAGGTACATACATACAATACATTTTTACAAAGATTGGTTGACTTATAGGTAGAGCTAGTACATACAATGCCTAAAGCCACTATTACGCAAAGCGTTTTGGGCATGATAAACTTAAATGACAAGCTTTATACATAAATAAATATCTGTTAAACTTAATCTGATAATAATTAAATCTGATATAATAATATAATCTGATATAATCTGATATAATCTGATAATCTGATATAATCTGATATAATCTGATAATCTGATATAATCTGATATAATTAAAATATCTGATAAACTTAAATGACAAGCTTTATACATAAATAAATATCTGTTTGATATAAATTGACAGTCATGCTAATATAATCAAATAAAAAAAAGATCAAAATCAAAATGTTTATTTAGGTAAGGTACATACATAAAAGAGATTATACAAAGAGTGATGGATTTATAGTTAGGGCTAGTACATACAATGCCTAAAGCCACTATTAGGCAAAGCGTTTCGGGCATGAAAAACTTAAATGACTAAAGCTTAATACTAATTGAGCATGAAGAATAAAATGAGTTGAGAACAAATAAAAAAAAGAGATAAAAGGGGGGAACATGGCAGAAAAAGCAGCACAAATACAATTCGGTCGAAAAACAGCGTCATTTAAGAAAAAAAAAACAGACATTGGTTGACAATAGAGGGGTAAGGTAGGTTACAGGGAATTTATTAGGTATAGCTTCGTTTTTATCTTAAACTGGTTGAGAGAGGTACAGTCTTTAACATGGTTGGGAAGGTCATTCCACATTCTGGGTCCCTTAATTTGTAGAGCATTTCTAGTTTGATTAAGTCGTACTCTAGGAATATCAAAACTGTATTTATTTCTGGTGTGGTGCTTATGGGTTCTGTTACAACCTTCTATGAAGCTTTTGAGGTCAGGATTGGCATTACAGTGCAGCGTTTTATATATGTATAATACACATGAGAGAATGTGCAGAATAATTGCCAGTAAGGTTTATGTAATTCACAATCATCTTAATATAATTGCCAGTTTGGATAATATAATTGACAGAGGATTATACGAATCAGGATAATATTATTGCTAATCAAGCTAATATAATTTTGAAACAGGCTTTTTCACCCACAGGGTTATTGATCGATGGAACCGACTACCCACCAACGCCATAACTGCCAAAATCTGCTGAATTTCAAAATATACCTGGAAAAAATCAAGGAAAATTGGGGAGGGGGGGGGGGAAGGGAATCTTCAAAAAGCTGCCAGCTTCCCGTTTTTATCGAGGCCACTAGGGTTAGTAGCCCTCAGGTAAATCAAGTAAAATATTATTCCAAGACAATTACAGCATAACTGATAAAGTTAACCTAGAGTAATATAAATTTCTGGTAAATTTAGAGTGATGTAAATTTCTAGAGTAATATAAATTTAAATTTCATATTAACTTGACTGACAGTTATAAATGCCAATCTGCCTTCAATAAACTGTTTAGTGAAATATTTATAATCAAGAGTATTATTCATAAATATGCCTAAACAAAAAATATAAAATAGACATCAGTTTGCATATGAATCTGATGAGAAAATTCCTTGATTAACCTACAATTCCCTATCAATCAAATGGTCTCATCTTAAGTACGTCTCAGACTGTCTTCTTCACCAGCACCAATGCTAAATAATATTACAACAATAATGTCCATAACTTAGCTACAGAGTATATTACATTTTAAATAAATTTTCACAGAGAACAAAAACAGAAAGCACATTATTATTTACATAAATATGAAGAAAAACATTTAAAGCTTTGATTTATCTTTGCTAAACTAAAGAGATATTTCTATACTTATAAGCAATTTTGAATTTTCCTATAGTGACAGCTTCTCTAGTTCTAGCTTGGTCATCTAACTTTTATAAAAAAACAATATAATAAGATATCTTGATCTTTACCTTTCATGGTGAAGTGTATTTCTCAAACAAAATAGAATTACCTTTGAAGAACATCCAACTGACATTGTGATAGCACACACACTGTTAGATTAAAGTTAAGTTAAAATACCTGTATGTGCCTCATTATCCTTCAACATTCTCTTAATTACCTTCCACAGTCTATGTGTTTAGCTTATTATCTGCATGTGTCATTTTGTGCCTCTTCATATCACCAAGACGACTGAATCTCTTCCCACACTCTGGACACTCATGAGGTTTATCACCTGAATGCACTAACATGTGAGTCGTCATACTGCGACGTAGACTGAATTTCTTCCCACACTCTGGACACTCATGAGGTTTATCACCTGAATGCACTAACATGTGAGTCGTCATTCTGCGACGTAGACTGAATTTCTTCCCACACTCTGGACATTCATGAGGTTTGTCACCTGAATGCACTAACATGTGCCTTATTATATTTCTACGTTCTCTAAATTTTTTGCCACACTCGTCACATTGAAAAGGTCTCTCATCCGCATGCACCATCCTGTGAGTCTTCATACTTCCAAGACGACTGAATCTCTTCCCACACTCTGGACACTCGTGAGGTTTGTCACCTGAATGCACTAACATGTGCCTTATTATAGTTCCACGTTCTCTAAATTTTTTCCCACACTCAGCACATTGAAAAGGTCTCGCATCCGAATGCACCATCCTGTGAGTCTTCATATGTCCATGCCGACTAAATCTCTTCCCACACTCTGGACACTCATGAGGTTTGTCACCTGAATGCACTAACATATGAGTCGTCATATGTTGACGTAGACTGAATCTCTTCCCACACTCTGGACACTCATGAGGTTTGTCACCTGAATGCACTAACATGTGGCTTGTTATATTTTCACATACTCTAAATTTTTTGCCACACTCAGCACATTGAAAAGGTCTCTCATCCGAATGCACCATCCTGTGCCTCTTCATACTTCCACGCTGACTGAATCTCTTCCCACACTCTGGACACTCATGAGGTTTGTCACCTGAATGCACTAACATATGAGTCGTCATATGTTGACGTAGACTGAATCTCTTCCCACACTCTGGACACTCATGAGGTTTGTCACCTGAATGCACTAACATATGAGTCGTCATATGTTGACGCTGACTGAATCTCTTCCCACACTCTGGACACTCATGAGGTTTGTCACCTGAATGCACTAACATATGAGTCGTCATATGTTGACGTAGACTGAATCTCTTCCCACACTCTGGACACTCATAAGGTTTGTCACCTGAATGTACTAACATGTGACGCTTCACATCTTGATGACTGGTGAATACCTTCGGACACTGTGGACACTGGTGAGTCTTCATCTTCTTTATGACAGGTGCAGTTTGTGTGAAGGTTTTCTCCCCCGGATGTTGGGAGAAGCGTCAAGGCTTCAGTGTTGTTTCTTAGAGTTAGACTTGATGTGAGCACTTGGCGGTCAATGGTGGTGCTTCTTTATGATAGGCGCAGTTTGTGTCAAGGTTTTCCCTTAATGCTCGTGCTGGACATCACTGGCTGTGGTGCTGCTAAAATGGCGGCGGTTGTTTACCCTCTCATCACCTGAGCGTTCCAATGTTTTTGTCTGGTTCACCATATCATTTTTCCAACCTCTTAATTTTGTTTATATCTAGTCATTTAAAATTATCACTTGTATTTATTCTCATGTTTTTGAATCAAAGAATGTACCTGGAATTGTTTCTTTAAACATAATGCCACACGATTATACTTTTTGAAGGAAACAGCTCTTCCATAGTGGATGTGTTCTGAACCTTAATGGAATCTGACCCATGTATCAATCGGGTCAACCCTTGTGTGGCGTTTCCAAAATGGTTGCCCCTGTTGGTGTAGCGAGTTAATCTTATACTCGCTCCATTATCTCATTATTTTAATAGCATAACTAATTACAGAAGCTACAATCCTTTCCCCAATTACAGGTAATACTCTTCTTACCTTGTTGGAGGGAGCTGAGGTGTAATCACCATATATGTAAGCGATTTGATGAATATCGAACAGTCACGCTGGGTGCAGTCGCACCTCCACAGATCTCCAGTATCATCTATTGATACTGGTGATGGCTCAAAAAGGGCCACCACTTACGAGCTATTCATGCCCGTGCCACCTTTTGGGTGGCTTCATCTTCAATATCGAACAGTACAATCTCCAGTCAAGAATGTAGTACTCGGTGTAGGCAGTTCTAATCGACCCAAGACGCTACAGCTTCGACACAGAGTAGGCAGCAGACAATTCGACCTCATCCAGCTACAACGCTCTCCCACATCTTTAAAGAAATGGCCACTGATTATTTGAAATAAGCGGGGGAATTCTGGGAAGGAGAAAAACATTTATGCAGCACTCCATGAGAGTTGCGCGCGCAGTGGAGGGGGGGCCCCCAGCAAACATTTTCATGTTTTTAAAACATCCTAAAAACGACATTTCATTGTTTTCAGCACGTTTATAATTACGTTTAGAAAAGGTTTTTTGAGAACTTTTATATACAACCTTAGAACGTATATAATTAACATTTCTAAAAACTTTTTTATGATCTTTTAATTACCTACATTAAAGCGTTTAGGGTAAATTAGGGTATAATAATTTTGTAATTCATATCTGAAATAGAAAGGGAGAGAAAGAAAGAAGACATATCTGAGATAGAAATGGACATCCTATATATGTATGTGTAAATTACAAATAAATAGGGTACAAAAAGAGAATTAAAATATTATATTTATTTAATTAAGAATGAGTAATACAACAAAATATATGTAATAGCTCGAAATATATAGACTGTGTGGTGCCCAACAACAGAAGTTGGCCCATATCTTAAGAAGCACATCAACAAACTGGAAAAGGTGCAAAGACATGCTACTAAGTGGCTCCCAGAACTGAAGGGCAAGAGCTACGAGGAGACGTTAGAGGCATTAAATATGCCAAAACTAAAAGACAGAAGAGGTGATATGATCACTACATACAAAATAGTAACAGGAATTGATAAAATCGACAGGGAAGATTTCCTGAGACCTGGAACTTCAAGAACAGGAGGTCATAGATTGAAACTAGCTTAACACAGATGCTAAAGAAATATAAGAAAATTCACTTTCGCAAATAGAGTGGTAGACGGTTGGAACAAGTTAGGTGAGAAGGTGGTGGAGGCCAAGACTGTCAGTAGTTTCAAAGCGTTATATGACAAAGAGTGCTGGGAAGACGGTCTCATCCTTTAACTACACTTAGGTAATTACACACACACACACACATACATATTATATTATAACTGAAAACTCACACCCCAGAAGTGACTCGAACCCATACTCCCACAACTGGTATGTACAGGGACGCCTTAATCCGCTTGACCATCACGACCGGACATAAGGAAGTGATAGCCGAGGCTATTTGAACCACTTCCCCGCCGGCACTCGGATGGTAATCTTGGGCATAGCATTTTATCAAATCACCTCATTCTTTGGGGCACACGTGAGGAACACAAATGCAAACAAGCCTGAATGATCCCCAGGACTATATACAACTGAAAACTCACACCCCAGAAGTGACTCGAACCCATACTCCCACAACTGGTATGTACAGGGACGCCTTAATCCGCTTGACCATCACGACCGGACATAAGGAAGTGATAGCCGAGGCTATTTGAACCACTTCCCCGCCGGCACTCGGATGGTAATCTTGGGCATAGCATTTTATCAAATCACCTCATTCTTTGGGGCACACGTGAGGAACACAAATGCAAACAAGCCTGAATGGTCCCCAGGACTATATACAACTGAAAACTCACACCCCAGAAGTGACTCGAACCCATACTCCCACAACTGGTATGTACAGGGACGCCTTAATCCGCTTGACCATCACGACCGGACATAAGGAAGTGATAGCCGAGGCTATTTGAACCACTTCCCCGCCGGCACTCGGATGGTAATCTTGGGCATAGCATTTTATCAAATCACCTCATTCTTTGGGGCACACGTGAGGAACACAAATGCAAACAAGCCTGAATGGTCCCCAGGACTATATACAACTGAAAACTCACACCCCAGAAGTGACTCGAACCCATACTCCCACAACTGGTATGTACAGGGACGCCTTAATCCGTCTTAAGAATGAGGTGATTTGATAAAATGCTATGCCCAAGATTACCATCCGAGTGCCGGCGAGGAAGTGGTTCAAATAGCCTCGGCTATCACTTCCTTATGTCCGGTCGTGATGGTCAAGCGGATTAAGGCGTCCCTGTACATACCAGTTGTGGGAGTATGGGTTCGAGTCACTTCTGGGGTGTGAGTTTTCAGTTGTATATAGTCCTGGGGACCATTCAGGCTTGTTTGCATATTATATTATATATATATATATATATATATATATATATATATATATATATATATATATATATATATATATATATATATATATATATATATATATATATATATATATGTGTCGTACCTAGTCGCCAGAACGCACTTTTCAGCCTACTATGCAAGGCCCGATTTGCCTAATAAGCCAAGTTTTCATGAATTAATATATTTTCTCTATTTTTTTTCTTATGAAATGATAAAGCTATCCATTTCATTATGTATGAGGTCAATTCTTTTTTTATTGGAGTTAAAATTAATAGAGATATATGACCGAACCTAACCTATCTTTATAGGTTAGGTTAGGTAGCTGAAAATGTTAGGTTAGGTAGTCGAAAAAACATTAATTCAAGAAAACTTGGCTTATTAGGCAAATCGGGCCTTGCATAGTAGGCTGAGATGTGCGTTCTGGCTACTAGGTACGACACATTATATATATATTTATATATATATATATATATATATATATATATATATGTCGTACCTAGTAGCCAGAACGCACTTCTCGGCCTACTATGCAAGGCCCGATTTGCCTAATAAGCCAAGTTTTCCTGAATTATTATATTTTCTCAATTTGTTTTCTTATGAAATGATAAAGCTACCCATTTCATTATGTATGAGGTCAATATTTTTTTATTTGAGTTAAAATTAACGTAGATATATGACCGAACCTAACCAACCCTACCTAACCTAACCTATCTTTATAGGTTAGGTTAGGTTAAGTAGCCGAAAAAGTTAGGTTAGGTTTGGTTAGGTAGGTTAGGTAGTCGAAAAACAATTAATTCATGAAAACTTGGCTTATTAGGCAAATCGGGCCTTGCATAGTAGGCAGAGAAGTGCGTTCTGGCTATTAGGTACGACATATATATATATATATATATATATATATATATATATATATATATATATATATATATATATATATATATATATATATCGGACAATTAGTAAAAAAAAAAAAAAAAAATTAAATTATTTTACCTTGTACCTAGATCCACCAGGCCTGTTTGGTGCCTGTTTCAGTACTTCAGACATCTGGAAGGTCACATCCTCCTCCTCAACTTGTGGATGTGCGTTGATAGATGATTCTGTAAAATTAAGTTATTTATATAATAATAAATTCAGTATAACAATAATATTCTGTAAAATTAAAAGTAATTTATACATCAATCAGATAAAACTCTCCAGAGATGGTGATACACAACATATAAAGGACAAGTTTCAGAACAAAATATGCATTTAGGAATAAGGTTTTGTACATGTAGGTAGCACATGAGAAAATAAGTGGAAGGTGATCAAGTTTATATTAACATGTTAATGACTTTGTTAAGGCTTTGCAAGAATGAAAAAATATTAATAATATAATATCACCTACCAATTAATTGTACATCATTTATAAGTCAATTATTTGCATTATTATTATTCAATACTAATGATATAAAAATGCATTTTGTAATCTACTATTTATGCAAGTATTAAGCACAGGATCATGAAATAAACTGCAAAATACTGTAATGGATAAACCAATTAATTTTACATTTTCCTATAGCTAAGTCAGTCAGTTCTATTAGCAGCAGAGAACAATTATGCCCAACCTCTATTAAATGAAACAATCTTAAGAGCAAGTGATAGAAATATAATCATTTATGCTTGGGAAAATATTATGGAATGGTTCCAAATATGAAAAATATCAAGTTTTTTGGTTAAAATTTTTTAACTTAAAATTTACATTTTTAAGTGAATTTTAAACTTTAAAAAAATTATTTAATTTTTTGGTTACTTACTTAAAATAACATTATATAGTTCTTGTTTTTGTAGAAATGCCAATTTCTTCTTTTGCCCTTCCAGACTGTATAGTGACCACAGGCCGTTTGTTCATATCTTCATTATTCTTCGAACTGTGGTTGCACAATCAGACCCACGTACACTGGTTAAAAGCATCACCTAAAAGCAACAACAAAAATGTAGTACACTGACGAATTTTGAATATATATATATATATGCAATTGACGATCACAAAACACTGATCATTTTATGCGGAAAATCCACAGAGAAATATGAAATGAGGTGAACGTTTCGGCTTTGTTAAAGCCTTTGTCAACACCAGACTGACTGACTCAGTCAGTCTGGTGTTGACAAAGGCTTTAACAAAGCCGAAACGTTCACCTCATTTCATATTTCTCTGTGGATTTTCCGCATATATATATATATATATATATTAGTTGATTTTAAACCCGCATTAGGTCAGGTGATAATACAATGAAGGTGAAAACATGGGGGGATACATAAGGGATAAACATAGGGGCTGCAGAAGGCTTATTGGCCCATACGAGGCATCTCCTATCTAAACACAAAGATTAATCCAGTGTAATTGGCCTGTTATGTTGTAACATAACATATATATATATATATATATATATATATATATATGTCGTACCTAATAGCCAGAACGCACTTCTCAGCCTACTATTCAAGGCCCGATTTGCCTAATAAGCCAAGTTTTCATGAATTAATGTTTTTTCGTCTACCTAACCTACCTAACCTAACCTAACCTAGCTTTTTTTGGCTACCTAACCTAACCTTACCTATAAATATAGGTTAGGTTAGGTTAGGTAGGGTTGGTTAGGTTCGGTCATATATCTACGTTAATTTTAACTCCAATAAAAAAAAATTGACCTCATACATAGAGAAAAGGGTTGCTTTATCATTTCATAAGAAAAAAATTATAGTAAATATATTAATTCAGGAAAACTTGGCTTATTAGGCAAATCGGGCGTTGCATAGTAGGCTGAGAAGTGCATTCTGGCTACTAGGTACGACATATATATATATATATATATATATATATATATATATATATATATATATATATATATATATATATATATATATTATATATATATATATATATGTTATGTTACAACATAACAGGCCAATTACACTGGATTAATCTTTGTGTTTAGATAGATGCCTCGTATGGGCCAATAAGCCTTCTGCAGCCCCTATGTTTATCCCTTATGTATCCCCCCATGTTTTCACCTTCATTGTATTATTACCTGACCTAATGCGGGTATAAAATCAACTAATTATATATATATATATATATATATATATATATATATATATATATATATATATATATATATATATATATATATATATATATATATATATATATATATGTATGCCATATACATATATATGCTATGTTGTATGCTACAACTTGGCTGATAATAAAGCCATTCACAACTGCAGGCCTAATAAAAAAAGGAGGTGGCATAGCAATATCTTACAAAGATACCTTCATCTGCAATAGTCTCATTAGTAATAGAGACGACTATTGTGAATATACCTTTGCCAAGTTCTCCAGTAAATCCCTTAAATCCTCCTTGACTATAAGTGCCATCTATAGATTTCCCAATACCGACATAGCTTCATTCTCAGATAACGTAAGGAATCTTATCATAAATAACAATCTCAACAAAAATCAAACCAACTTAGTGGTTTGTAATGGTGAACAAAACATGCAGATACTTATATATAACCTGTGAATAGAGTGTAATAACACCAAAACTATTTGTTTATTGTTTTATGACCATAATAATTGAATCACTAATATGATTCACTAATATATAATCCTAATAATAATCACTAATATATAATCCATTGAGCATGCTGCATCTCTTTCAGTCTCTTTGCAATTTGAACAAGAGGGTTTTTAATTGATCGAACCATATTCTTAAAGTAAAGTAAATGAGATGTATTCCATATTTTGCAAAATATACGATGAAGGCACACAAACATTCATACCAAAACTGAAGGGCAGGATTTATGAGGAGACATTAGAGGCATTAAATATTCCAAACTAGAAGACAGAAGGAAAAGAGGAGATATGATCACTACGTACAAAACAGTAACAGGAATTGATGAACTTGATAGGGAAGATTTCCCGAGACCTGGAATTTCAAGAACAAGAGGTTATAGATTTAAACGAACTAAACAAAGATGCCGAAGAAATGTAAGACAATTCACTTTTGCAAACAGAATGGTAAACGGTTGGAACATGTTAGGTGAGAAGGTGGTGGAGGCCAAATCCGTCAAAAGTTTCAAAGCATTATATGACAAAGAGTGCTGGGAAAATGGGACACCACGAGTGTAGCTCTCCATCCATCTGATTGATAACCCAAATGAATTTTTCATGGATATGATACCAACATCAAATCATAAATCAGATGTGATCCTATCCCCACTGGATTTTGAAGAAGCCATAGACAGTATGCCTATGCACTCTGCACCAGGCCCTGACTCTTGGAACTCTATATTCATCAAGAACTGTAAAAAACGTTATCGCAGGCCCTTCACATTCTTTGGAGACAAAGCCAAGATACTGGCATTGTCCCTGACATACTAAAAACAGCAGAGATAGCACCGCCCCATAAAGGAGGAAATAAGGCAGAGGCAAAAAACTACAGACCGATAGCACTAACATCGCACATCATAAAAATCTTTGAGAGAATGCTAAGAAGTAAGATCACAAAATACATGGAATCACAGCATCTCCATAACCCCAGACAACATGGTTTCAGAACAGGGCGCTCTTGCCTATCACAGTTGCTGGACCACTCTGACATGGCACTAGATGCCATGGAAGACAAACAAAACGCTTTGACAAAAAAAAGCCTTTGACAAATGTGACCATTGTGTTATTGCACATAAAATGCGTTCAAAAGGAATTACCGGAAAAATAGGCAGATGGATATACAACTTCCTGACTAATAGAACCCAATGTGTAGTAGTCAACAAAATAAAATCTGGACCATCAACCGTAAAGAGCTCAGTCCCCAAGCGTACTGTGCTTGCTCCAATACTTTTTCTCATCCTCATATCGGACATAGACAAGGACACAACCTATAGTACTTGATCATCCTTTGCAGATGACACTAGAATCTTCACGAGAGTAGGCAACATAGAGGACACGGCAAACCTCCAATCAGATGTAAATCAGGTCTTTCTATGGGCTACAGAAAATAACATGGTGATTAACGAACATAAGTTTCAGCTCATGCGCTACGGAAAAAATAAAAAATATAAAAACGGAAACCACTTACAAAACTCAGTCAAATCATAACATTGAACGGAAAAGCAACGTAAAGGATTTGGGTGTACTGATGTCAGAAGGCCTTACATTTAAAGAACACAATAAAGTAGCCGTCACAACTGCAAGAAAAATGACAGGATAGATAAGAACTTTTCACACTAGAGATGCTATACCGATGATGATAGTTTTCAAGACGCTAGTGCTCTCTAGAGTGGAATACTGCTGCATAATGAAAGCCCCTTTCAAAGCTGGAGAAATTACTGACCTATACTTATGCATTTATCTTCGGTTTAACACAACAGGCACCAGACACACGCTAGGCATCATACACACTAGGATAAAACAAACATTAGGCCAGAAGTCAGAAAAGAATTCAAAGAATTTTACTGGAAAGGCTTGCTGTTAGGAAAGGAAGTAATTGAGATGAATTAATGCACAGTATGTCAATTTTGTGAAATATATGATAAAGGAACAAAAACATTTATACCAAAACAAAGATGCAGAACTAGGAAACAGGATTTGTTCAACTGAAATTTCAAGACGGACAGAGACCAAAAGACACAAAAATGGAATCAATATACGAAGAGGCCAAACCCCCAAACATACCAGTAATACAAAGAGAAACAACTACACGGCAGTGAGGAGAGAGGCAGAAAGAAATTTTGAAAAAAAGGAACAAACAAATGTAAAGTAGAACAAATCATATTCTATAAATACAGCAACAACCAATTGCAGGTAAAGGATAATATTCAGAGCTTTTAAATGCATGGATGGCGAAATACTCAAGAAATTGTTCACGACTTTTGTTAGACCAAAGTTGGAATATGCAGCGGTTGTATGGTGCCCATATCTTAAGAAGCACATAAACAAACTGGAAAAGGTGCAAAGACATGCTACTAAGTGGCTCCCAGAACTGAAGGACAAGAACTATGAGGAGAGGTTAGAGGCATTAAATATACCAAATATACTACACAAATATATATACTACACATGCACAATAAACTACCCTACACAGGCTGAGTATGGTGTGTACAATAAATTATTAGCTAAAAGATAAGACTGAGTTTGTATAAATGGGGGTTAAGTCAGAGTGGGAAAATGTAAGTGGAGTGCCTAAAAACCCTGTCCTGGGACCTCTGTAATTCATAATATATACAAATAATTTAGACTCAGGTTTGATCAGCAATATTTGAAAATTTCCAGACGATACAAAAGGGATTTTTTTCTGGATTCAGGATTATTTTTTTATGGCTGAAAACAGGTTTTCAGCAATAAAAGAAATACAGTATTGCTGGAACAACCGTCGACATCTTCAAGAGAAAACCTGAACATCTTCAAGAAGTGAAGATGACCTTGAGAAGAAGTATAGGTTGGGAGAAGTATAGGTTAGGAATTGTCTCCAAAGAATTCTCAAAGAATTACTCGTTATTGCTATCCAAGATAATTAGACGAGCCAAAGCTAAATACTACGAAGATAAATTTACCCAAATAAAGAGTACCTTACCTAAAAATATGTATGTACCTTACGTAAATAAACATTTGATTTTGAAGTGCCGGACAAACAAGGCTGTGGTGGATATGTGGGCCTGAGGGGCCTGTCCAAGCAACAGCCTGTTAGACCAAGCTCTCACATGTCAAGCCTAGCCTTGGAAGGGCTTGGTGAGTAGAACAACTACCAGAACCCTATAATGCATGTATCAAGGTGTCCAGGCAGTGAACACCACATAATGCAGTGCAGTCCTGTAAGAATAAGCACAGTAAGTATGGGCATGGAGGGGGTGCAGCAGTGGCTTGTGAAGGGCTGGAGAGTAAATGGACATGCCCAGGGGTAAAAAGCATTAGGGTAACAGAACATAGCCCATAAAAATAGTAATGACAATGAATGAATAATTATATGAATGCAATAATACTTCATATCTCAATAGGAATACTAAGCAGGATGCAAGACAAGGTACTGGTGGTGATAGTGGTTGGTACAAGTCCTCACATCTCCACAGACACCAGTAACAGCCCTCACCTCCCAACACAGTACCCTTGTAGCGAGTTAATCTTATACTCGCTTCATTATCTTATAGCATAACTAATTAACACTAATTACAGAAGCTACACAGGTGATACTTTGGTGTGAGTTGAGCGCACTGAGCGTCGGTATCGCTACACCCTTGTTCCTTAACAACCCTTTGGACCTTTATTACAGAAAAATAGAATCAATTAATTTAATAAAATATAAAATATAAGTGCTTACTTACGATAATACTATCGGTGGAACACAAAATCTTCTTCTTCTTGATAGTAGGTGCAGTTTGCATGAAGGGTTAGTCCTCGCCATGACTGAACTGACGACAAAATGGCCGATGTGTTGATATGGCGTCAGGTGACGCTGTGACGTCACAGGTGAGGGACGCTTTGCGCATTACTCCCTCGTACTTAAAAAGTACTACAGGTACTTTTTGGTTTTATTTTTGAATATGGCAGAAGTTGGACAGCTTTTCAAATCATTATAAGGGAGTGAGTTCCATAGACTAGGTCCCTTTATTTACATAGAGTGTTTACATAGATTAAGTTTGACTCTGGGGATATCAAAGAGATATTTATGTCTGGTGGGGACGTGGCCATGTGTTCTATTACATCTGTCCAGGAAGAGTTTCAGAACAGGGTTTGCAGTTAGAAAAAGGGCTTTATAAACGTAATTTACACAGGAGAATGTATGGAGTGAATTTGTTTAGCATGTTTAAGGATTTGAACAAGGGAGCTGTGTGTTGTCTGAAGGTAGAGTTATTTATTGTCCTGATAGCAGATTTTTACTGGATGATGATGGGCTTGAGGTAGTTTGCAGAGGTTGAACCCCAAGCACAAACGCCATAAGAATGATAGGGATAGATAAGTGCATAATAGAGTGAGAGGAGAGCAGAGTAGGGTACATAATATCTGATCTTAAACAGTATACCAACTGTTTTAGAAACCTTTTTAGTTATGTGTTGTATATGGGTGCGGAAGTTGAGTCTCTTGTCTAAGTATAGGCTAAGAAACTTTCCATCATTTTTATTGCTAATGTTTACATTATCTATCTGAAGCTGAATTGCATTTGTTGATTTGTTTCCAAATAAGATATAGTAGGTCTTTTCTATGTTTTGTGTGAGGTTTGTTGGTTGACATCCATAAGTAGCCTTTTTTTAATTAATTGTTTACAACATTATTTAACAGGAGTGGGTTGGGGTCAGAGTAGATGAGTAGTATCATCAGCCAACAATATAGGTTTAAGTATGTTAGAGACATTAGGGAGATCATTGATGTATATAAGAAACAGTAGGGTCCTAGGATGCTGCTCTGTGGCACCTTTACGGTAATTAAGTGGTAGAGTGGGAGAGGTTATATCATTGATGGCTTCATATTGGTGTCTGTTACTAAGATAGGATCGGATATAGTTTAGGGCAAGGCCACGGATTCCATAATGGTGGAATTTAAGTAAGAGTTAGTTATGGTTAACAGTATCAAAGGCCTTTCTCAGGCCGATGAAGAGTTCAATTGGAAACTCACTTTTGTCAAGGGCTGAGAAGATTAAGTCAAGCAGACTAACAATAGCATCATTGGTACTCTTTTGGGAGCGGAAGCCAAACTGACAGGGACTTAGTATATTGAATTTTACAAGATTGGAGTAGAGCTGTTTGTAAAAAAAAAAAAATAATTTTGATAATATAGGTAGATTCGATATGGGTCTGTAATTATTTATGTCTGCCGTGTTACCTCCTTTATGAACTGGCGTTACTCTTGCTTTTTTAAGGATATCAGGGAAGGTATGACACTCTAGGGATTTGTTGAACAGCAGTGCTATGGATGGTGCAAGGGCATGGGAGGCACGCCTGTGTACCATCGATGGTATTTCACTAATGTTCCCAGCTTTGGTTTTTAGCGAGTGAATGATGGACACAACATCTGTAGGGCTGACCGGAGAGAGGAGAAGAGAGTTTGGATAGCTGCGTGAAAGATATGTGGTAACATATGTCTGAGTCTCTGGGATTTTTCGGGCAAGGTGAGCACCAAACGATGAAAAGAAGCTATTAAATTCAGTTGCTGTTTCAAGATCTGTTGCAGGTGTATAACCATCCTTGGAGATTTTTATCTTATTATGTGAATGTTGTTTAGCTCCTAGGATGGTAGAGATGGCTCTCCATGTGCTTTTTATGTTGCCTTTTGCTTCTTTGAATCTATTCTCGTAATAGGAACGCTTTGCTCTTATTATACTGGTAAGCACTGATGAATACCTCTTAACTACTTCTTTTCCAACTAGGCCAATCCTAAGTTTTTTTTTCATATTCATGTTTCTTGTCGATTGCTTTAAGTATGCCATTAGTGAGCCAGGGATTATTTAACCTTTTTGCCAGTTACTTGCTTGGTGAGGAGAGGACAATAAGTATTGTAAAGGCTTTAAATTTTGGAAAGAGGCTAGTTAACGAATTATTATCCTGTGTATTGATAAATTTAGATTCCCAGTTTACATTGTGGAGGGCATTTGTGAGATTGCCTATTGCCGCTTCACATTGTAACCTAAAGGTAATTTTCTTGTTACCTGGTGGTGTTATGGCCATGTTCGCTACAAGGAAGGTAGGATAGTGGTCAGTTGTTCTGTCAGTGATTATACTTGATGTAAGAGGAGCTGTTATGTTGGTCCATCAGTGATCCAGGGTAGTCGCAGATGTTTGAGTGACTCGGGTGGGCCTGGTGATTGCAGGGATGAGCATACAGGAATTCATGCTGTTGAGGAAACAGTCTACTTGAGGGTTATTTTGTAGCCCTAGGTCAATATTGAAATCACCTCTGAGAACTATGTGATTTTTGTTGAGATTATTGTTTATGATAAGGTTCCTCAAGTTGTTATTGTATTTGTGTCTAGCTTCAGACACAAGCATGTTACAGTTATGTCTTAAAGAGTTGAGAGCAATTAAGGATGATAAAGAGTCACTTACAACTAATGTATCAAGTTTGGATACTTGTACACATTTCAGTGCAAGGAGCAAGGCAAATAGTTCAGTCTGAAGGGTAGAGGCCCAGTTGTTTATACGGACTCCCCACTCAAAATATAAGTCATATCCTATTGCCAGGACAACTGCACTTCCAGCTGCACCCGTTGGGCGCTGTAGGAAACCTTCAGTGTATATGATTTGAGAGAGAGAATGCTCTGTGGACAGAGCATCAATATGGCTTAAGACGTTGAGCTTTGCCTCAAGACAAAGCTGGGACTGATCTCTAATTTGCTCCTTTGATGGAAAGGGAGGGATTAAAATTGAAAAGGGTGTAATTTCCTACAGTGCAGGAAAGTGCTATTGTTGTCTCTCTTGGTACAAATTATAAATCTGATACTTTCTGAGTTCAGTTCCAATTTTATTTATCTATTTGAAACAATGTTTACATTCAATAAAGAAATTCTGGAGGGCTTCTGTGCAAGGGTTAGGATGAGCTAGCCTAAGCATTTTTATACCAATTTGACAGTTATTTTCAGTAACACGATAAACAACGCTCGGAATATTAAGTTCCTTTCTCATATTAAGTATCTTTGTGGTACGAAGGCACCCAAGGATTATCCTCAAGGCTTCGTTCTGCAATTTTTCAAGCCCTCCAAGCTTTCTTTCAGGATGCCTTAAAGTTAGTTTAGTTCATTTATTATGCACCCCATACCCATCTTGTGGGCGGTAGTGGAAAGGGTTGCAGAGGCACATAATGGGCTCAGGGACTGAACCCAACAATTCATTTAGCTAAGCAAGTTACAATCTTGATGAGCTAGTTACAAAATTCAGTATAAGTCGTCACATCAACAATAGGTTCGAGATCGATCACAAGTACAGTTTCTAAATTAAGCAACTGACATATGTGGAGAGCTAGTGTCACAATTGATATGTTTGTCCTGCACACCGCTCCCCATCCAGTGGGCAGCGGTGGATAGGTTACAATCACTTAGTTACTACTTACAGTTAGCAAACTGGGGATATTTGGCTAAAATTTCTGGTACCAGATCATTTTGAATGAAATATTGACACATCGTTGGTACATTGGTTATAGAATTGTCTCTGAATTCACTATCACATAGTGACGAAGGGGTGTGCAAATAATTTTGTTGACAGTTAACATTTGGTCAGGTCTACATCGGCAGATAATGAGAATTCCCAGAAATACTTGTAACCGAGTCTAAGCCGAGCAGTAGTAACATCTAGAAGTCTGCTGATTTTATTGGATGAACCATAGATGTGTGGCTCCTTTTGCATAATAGTATTGAACGAAAGTTAATCTCCCCAAACACTTTCGCGTTTTGGGCAAGTTACCCCTCCACTCTCTCCATTTTTGTTTGGACATTCCCTGGTAGTGCGCGGAAATACTGAAAAGTGTATACTCTTTTCAACTTTGTCACCTTAATTCTCGTCCTATGTCTTTCATTTTGGTATCAATGCGTTCGCAATAGAATTCCCAACAGAACTATGTGCATATAATGTCAAAGACAGCAGCGCGCTCCACCCGCCGACAAGATGAATGTAGGCCAAGGGTACCAGAAAAAGAAAGCTGAGCCACCCTCAGGCAACTCTCATTACATTAGAGAGCGTGATAATACTGAAAAGTGTATACCCTTTTCAACTTTGTTACCTCAATTCTCATCCTAGTTTTTTCAATTTGGCATCAATGTGTTCGCAATAGAATTCTCTACAGGACTAAAGGCATATAAACTCCAAAAGCCCGGCTTACCATCCGCAACAAACAGAGTAAGCGAGAGTGTGTTACCAGGGAGCGCACAAGAGCGATAAAATGTATTCACTCTTTTCATTTTGGTCACCCCAATTGTCATCCTAGGTCTTTCATTTTGGTATTAATGTGTTAGCAATAGAATTATCTACAGGTTTAAATGCATATAAACTCCAAAAGCAAGGTGTACCATCCGCACAAAACAGAGAAAGTGAGAGAAAGTAACCCGGGAGCACTCTAGTGCAATGTAATGTGAACACTCTTTTCACTTTGGTTACCTCAATTCTCGTCATATGTCTTTCATTTTGGTATCAATGTGTTCGCAATTGTATCTGCTGGCATTTTACCCTTTGCTTGGATCTGAAGGGTTTTAGGCTCACCACGATGCAATCTGATAGTACCACACGTGTATATACCTATCTTCAAGCAGCAATTCACTCATTCAAACCGACTTATAATAGTTATCCATATATAAATGGTAATCTTTGTTCTACCTGTTAACCTGTCATATGAAGAAAGATTGTCAAAGCTTATATTACATTCTCTAGAAAAGCAAAGAATTAGGAGTGACATATGGTAGAGGTGCACAATGGGATGAATGGACATAACAAAGGGGACATTAATGGGGTATTAAAAGTAGCAACACAAGACAGAACTCGAAACAAAGTGTAAAAATTGGAAAAATTTAGATTTAGGAAAGAACTGCATGGGTAAATACACTGGGTTTAAACCTTAAGGTTCATGTATGCAATATTACAGAGTTCCAGTTAACTCCCATGCATGCAATTAATTTATGTTATGTTTATGTTTTTTATGTTAAAATGTTTTTGTTGATTTGTTTGTATATTTTCATAAGTAAAGCATGCTTACCGTCTTATTCCAAGTTTTATGATAACTTTACAAGGTTTAAAACATAAAGTTCAATATATATTCTGGTTTTCACACAGGAATTATACGTTAATATAACATCATAATAACGTAATGATGTCGTGTAAATAACGTTATACTGACGTCATATAAATGTTATATTTATGTTATAAGAACGTAAATTGGATAGCTTTACAGAAAGTAAACAAAAAAAACTAAATGTTGACTGAAAATTATTTATTCTTAAATATAAAGCATGAAAACATTATAATACCATAGCATTCACTATTATTTTTAAATTTTTACATAAATCTTAAAAAACTGTGTCTCAAGAATATATGTTTTTAGTTATATCCTTTGGTTTTAAGAACATCAGATATACGTATTTATGTCAAAAGTTACAGTATTACCTTTGTGGAACCATTTAAAAACGTCCACAAACGTTCTGTGTTTGCTGGGGGGGGGGGGGGCGGTTGCATATTTAAGCAAACGCATGAGAAGTCTCCCCACAGGAGACATCTCCCGTCACGCAGGGTGGAGTTGCACCTCCACAGATCTCCAGTATCAGCTCCCCACAGAAGACATCTCCCGTCACGCAGGGTGCAGTCGCACCTCCACAGATCTCCAGTATCAGCTCTTGATACTGAAAATGCCTCAAAAGGGCCACCACTTACGGGTTATTCATGCCCGTGCCACCTTTTGGGTGGCTTAATCTTCAATCAATCAATCAGAGTCTCCCCCATCAAACCAATCAGCATCATTGCAAGAGTAGCATCGTCTCGCTCGCAGTGTGACGTAGGCAGCCCTCTGCTTGAGCGCTACGCACGCCCACTCTACCAACGTCTGATACCTCTTAGAGTGCGTGAGTGGATGGATCGATCAGCTCGCCAGCCATAAAGCAAGCCAGCATCGTCTCGCTGTCCTACAGCAGCTGTTATTCTCCAGCCTCGACGAGCACTTCGGTGCAGCCACGACCAGTTCCAGCCAGCAGTGTATTGGAGCAGAACCAGGCGCTTCCCAGCCAGCATCTTGTCCTAGGCAGTGACATCTTCCTCGTGGCATCTTCTGTGTGTTGTCCAATGTGCTTGTGTCCAGGTCGGATTACATTTAGTTGAACAGCCCCACCTCGAGCCAGAACAGGCCCAGGTGAGAAGACGGAAGTTCACCTTCTGCAGCTGCGTCATGGCATAGGTGTATTCTTTTTCTCCTCTCCTAAAATTCTTCCGTTTCTGACACTGCCGAGCCAGTTGTGGAATCCCGTGATCGTGCGAGCCCACCATAACTGGGGGTTGCAACCTTCCGGAACACGGTGTTTGTTCGTGGTGAGACCCTTACACACTGACCCCCACTGAGCTTATGGAATCGCAGTGATTGGCACAAACACGGAACTGTCAGTAGATAGTGAGTCACAATGGCTCACTGTCTACGGATGACCTACACTGGGAATACACCCATAGACACAATTGATTGCATCACTACCTTTTACAATGCCACTGGCACACCTGCCACTAACCATATCAAACAAACACAAACACCATCAAATTTCTCATTGCCTCAGAAGACGACCTTTTTGCCTGTTTCAGGGAACCTGCTTTCACTAAACTCACACAAGCGTCACTGACTGACTCCTGTCCTCACTATTGAATAAAAAACTAAATGCTCCGTCCTTGTAAGAAATGTCGACAGCTCTGTCCTATCAGCACCTAACACTATCAATCCCTCTCAAGACATCTCACACAGGAATGCTATTACTGTAATGGAGATATACCCAGTGCCCAATACAAAACACCTCAAGATCCAATGTTCCTCCCCTACAGAAGCTCAAAAACTTGCATCATGGGATAAAAATTCTCAACACCAGCACTCCTCCCTATCTCATTAGTCCAGTTGACTATCTTCCTTTGCTGCAATGCTTCAAATGTTACAAATACAGTCATGAAACCCGAAAATGTAAAAGCCCACAAATTTGTTCTAAATGTACTGCAGAAGTCCGTTTTTATACTCAGTGCTCAGCCAATACTTTAAAATGCATTAATTGCCAAGGAGATCATTCAGCAGTTGACAAATCTTGTCCTTTGAGAAAACAAACCCTAAAATCTCTTTGCAATAACCAACCTCGCACTCAAGCGCACCTCCTCATTCTTCTTCAACCTCCCATAACTTATCTCATCACCAAACAGCATCAGCCTCCTCCATGTCCTATGCCAGTGTCCTTAATGCTTCACCTCACCAGCAACATCATCTCCACAATACTGCACAACAAACTCAGTCTTCTCCACCTCTCTTCCCTCACCCACCACCTCCACCTTATTCTCCTCTTCAGAACCTTTCATATGAACGAGTCACTGCCTGTGTACAAGCTGCTTACTTGAAGGCCAAGGACGATGGCCGTGACTTTGCTGACTATCTTCCTATCTTTTTCACTCGGTGAAATTGACACCAGTAATTCCATCTATCATCATATTATCATGCAAGAGGAGCCACAGATCTATGGATCATCCAATAAAATCAGCAGACTTCTAGATGTTACTACTGCTCGGCTTAGACTCGGTTACAAGTATCTCTGGGAATTCTCATTATCTGCTGATATAGACCTGACCAAATGTGAACTGTGTCAACAAAATTATTCGCACACCCTCCGTCACTATGTGATGGAGTGCGAAAAGATACGTGAATTTAGAGACAATTCTATAACCAATGTTCCAGCGATGTGTCAATATTTCATTCAAAATGATCTGCTACCAGAAATTTTAGCCAAATATCCCCAGTTTGCTAACTGTAGGTAGTAACTAAGTGATTGTAACCTATCCACCGCTGCCCACTGGATGGGGGGGCGGGGTGCAGGACAAACATAAATTTTGACACTAGCTCTCCACATGTCAGTTGCTTAATTTAGAACCTGTACTTGAAGTCGATCTCGAACCCATTGTTGATGTGACGACTTATATTGAATTTTGTAACTAGCTCATCAAGATTGTAACTTGCTTAGCTAAATGAATTGTGGGGTTCAGTCCCTGAGCCCATTATGTGCCTCTGTAACCCTTTCCACTACCGCCCACAAGATGGGTATGGGGTGCATAATAAATGAACTAAACTACTATAACTTTCTCACTCATAACGGCCTTCCTAGTATCTCTGTTCCTCCTACTCAACTATTGCGCTCTGCTCCATTCTCGCCTACAGTCCTCACTCCACAAAACACCACGTCGTCAGCTGAGGAAAATACTACAGTTCCCCCTCAACGTCCTACCAACCTACTCCTGACTACTACAGAAAACGGTGCCACTGACCAAACAGCACATCCCGGACTATCCCAAACTGAAGCATCCATGTCAAAGGCACTTTTTTTGTTTTGTTTTTGTTTTGAGATATATACAAGAGTTGCTACATTCTTGTACAGCCACTAGTACGCGTAGCGTTTCGGGCAGGTCCCTGGAATATGATCCCCTGCCGCGAAGAATCGTTAAACTTTCAACCTCTTCTCCCAACATTGTCCCCTCCACTCTCAATCTGACTTCAAACACTACAACCTCTGATACCTCTCACCCGGTCCCTGTCAACAAGCCTTCTGCCTTCCTCCATCCCCCAACAACTACAGTCATTTCTTCTGCAACTCATCTCGTCTCGTCCCGAGCCCGTTCAGCAACCCGTTGTCTTACTCCCACCTCCTGCTCTAAATATCCTACAATTCCTACCACCCTTCTCCAAGATGCACCCTCCTCAATAACTGCCCAACTCATTGAATCACGCAACCCTCATGCTCCTGTACATGCACAAAACCCCACCAGCACCCCATCAAAACCTAAGAATTCATAAAGATCATCCAATTTAATGTGCGGGCATATTTCTCCATTAGACACATGGTGTCAGATTTTATTGAGATCGAGAGACCTGATGTGCTATTATTAAATAGCACATACATTACGAACTCATATAAAATCAAACATTATGGCTACTCCTCTTACCAGTCACCAGATGAAGCATATGAAGGAGTTGCAATACTCATCCGCTCTTCATACAAACACGAACTCTTACACACTCAATGGCTTCACAAACATTTCCTAGCTATCAAAGTTCACACACAAATGGGTCCTCTCATCATCTGCACAACCTACACCCGTCCTAACACCGGCATTCCCATGCAAGATTTCACAACTCTTTTCAACCACACTCACTTGCCTGTTTTTCTGCTTGCAGATCTCAATGCACAACATCCTACATTCCACCACAATACCACAAATCAGCATGGCAGACAGCTTCACCAAATACACACCCAAAAACATCTATTCTTTCTTGGCTCTGACTTCCCCACTTGTTTCACACATACAGGTTCTGGCAGACCTGATCTCATATTCACTAACAGACATGGCAGCAACTTGCAACACTTCATTTCACCAGGGCCCATTACGGGTTCTGATCATATTCCCTTAATTCTCACAGTCTCCCCAAATCCTATTCTCATCCCCAGCACTCCTCAATTCTCATACCTTAGGGCAAACTGGGACATGTTCATTGATGACACTGATCTCACTTATGAATACAATGACAAACATCACACTGACATCGACACAGAAGCACGCAACATACAAGACACCGTCATTCATGCAGCAAATATCTCCATTCCTAAAACAACACACAAACCACATTTCACTTTCACCCCTTCCATTCGCTCAAAACGCCTCTTAGCTTGCTATCACACTAGATTCTTACAAAACATGCATCGTCATGGACAAATACTATGGGACCTAACATCATTAAAAAACCACATCCTTAACAGCCTAGATGAAGATCACACAAAACATTGGAAACACCTCATAGAACAAGCAGAACAACACAGAAAACTGACACCTCAAGAATTCTGGAAACAAATCAAACGCTTACAAGGATCAACTCACACACCGTTTAAATACCTTCTTCATAATAACAACAAAATCACTGATCCTGATGAAGTACTCAACATTTTTAAACACCACTGGGAACGAATCTTTCACCCACATCCTCCTGAACCATTTGCCCACCCCAACATTGAAGCAGTCGAAGACTGGATCCACCAAAATAGACAAGCAACTACACCAGACGACCACATCCACCTTGGAAATCTCAATTCAAACACTGAACTACAGACTCCCCTGACTCTAGCTGATGTCAAGACAGCTCTCATGGGCACTCGTCGTAGAGCCCCTGGTGCGTCTGGCATTGGACATATCCTTCTTAGACAACTCCCTGCTTCTATCATTACTGCTATCACTAACCTATTCAACGCCTCCCTTGCCTCTGGATACTTCCCTCTCAACTTTAAGTCTGCCACAGCCGTTCTTATTCCAAAACCTGGGAAACCCCACACTGATCCAAAGAACTACAGACCCATCAGCCTTCTAGAGACACTTGGCAAAGTCTTTGAAAGGCTGATCAACCAGAGACTTAGAACCCGCCTAGAACACAATGACTTATTCACTAACAAACAGTTTGGATTTCGGCCTCACCGGTCCACTCATGACGCCTTAAACATCATGACCAACTACCTCAGTATCAATCAGCACCAAAGACTTAAGACTGCACTCATCACTAAGGACGTTGAGAAGGCCTTTGACACTGTTTGGCATGACGGCCTAAAATTCAAATTATGCAATAACTTTAATCTTTCTCTTATCACCACCAAACTTCTTTCTAACTACTTAGACAATAGGACAATGAGAATTAAGTTCCTCCGACAACACTCTGACTACTTCAACTTACATGCTGGTGTTCCGCAAGGCTCTGTTCTTGCCCCGACACTCTACATCCTATACATCAACGACATTCCTGACCCTGTTCATCACACTTCATTAACCATATACTACGCCGATGATGTCTCTCACGTTGTCACCAGCAACACCATTGATACACTAACAAACAGAGCACAAACAGAACTTGATGTTGTCACTGAATAGGAGTATAACTGGCGTATCAAAACCAACTCCACCAAATCCAAAATCACCTACATTTTGTAAAAGAACTATTCGCCCTATTCCTCTTAAACTCTATTCATACACTCCAAATCCTACTTATATCTCTGTGTCTCCCTCCTCCACAGTCCTGTGTCTCCCTCCTCCACAGTCCTGTGTCTCCCTCCTCCACAGTCCTGTGTCTCCCTCCTCCACAGTCCTGCGTCTCCCTCCTCCACAGTCCTGTATCTCCCTCCTCCACAGTCCTGTGTCTCCCTCCTCCACAGTCCTGTGTCACCCTCCTCCACAGTCCTGTGTCTCCCTCCTCCACAGTCCTGTGTCTCCCTCCTCCACAGTCCTGTGTCTCCCTCCTCCACAGTCCTGCGTCTCCCTCCTCCACAGTCCTGTGTCTCCCTCCTCCACAGTCCTGCGTCTCCCTCCTCCACAGTCCTTGGACTCACTTTTGATCGACAACTACTCTTTCACACACACGTTATACAGAAACATGCAATAGCTCTTCTAGCCATGGAAAAACTGTACAGACTTAGTTTTGCAAAACCTGACACAAAAAAGCACCTTTACAAAGCACTTATTAGACCTCTTTTAACATATGCTCCACTTGCTCTTTCTCTATCTGCACCTACTAACAAACTAAAGCTTCAACGAATACAGAATAGAGCACTAAGATGGGTACTCAACACCCGATGGCAAGAGTTTATTACCAGTCAAAGTCTCCATGAAAGTACGAACATTCCTGCCCTAAATGTCTACTGGAAAACTTTATCAGACAGACAAATTGATAGACTACTCACTTATCATGAACAACACATTGATTTTCTCCTACACACTCATAGACTACCACGAAACACTCATGACCTCTTCTCTACCATCCATGATCCTCCTCCTAACTCTGTATTTCGATAAACTTTAGCTCTCAACACCCAGCATCCACCATCATTACATATTCAGCTCTCAACAACCAGCACAAACCATCCGTAAAAGTTCAGCCCTGACGCTATTGAGCCAATCACTGCGATGTTGTGAGTTTTGTGATGTCCCTGTTGTTGTCACTGAAACACCCGACTGAGTCCCTGCCTCGAATGCCGCAACCAAACGACACGCAGCTGGGTTTAGCCCTGGCACTTTTTCTCCTACAAATCTTCTTCCTCTCACCCCCCTTATCTTCTGTCCCCACTTCAAGGCTCGCCCCACGGGCATCTTCTGTATTTTCAGATTTTTTCAGGCTCTCCCTCATTTACGTTCCAGCTCCGGCCCGCATTGCTTCGAAACGCGCGCCCTCCTCCCTTGCCTGCAGGACAACTATGCCCAGTAGCGCTCCTCACGCTTTCTTTTATGCACACATTTCTACTATGCACTAATTCGGGGGGTGCTGCGCCGGATCTCCAAGACTAGAGCTGCCCGCAGCTACTTACCATATGTCAAGTGCACACTTGTAGTGCAAGTTGGGGGTTGCAGACTTTACATGTAACCTAGGCACTAGCATATCATTACCCCTGGAAATTCTTATCTATCTTTTCTATGGCTTCTGTGTATACAGAATATATATTTATATACATACTGTACTGGCTGTGCCACTCAAATTATAACTCTGGTGTTGTACTTTAATTATAGCATTAAACTGATTGTGTGTACTGCAACATTGCATTGGCTAACTGGCACTAGGCTCTGTTATTAATGTGCTACGACTTATTTCTTTAGTTGCATCTTTACAGTACTGGTATACTACTCAGTTATGTTATACAACATCAATTATATTGTGATACAGCAGTTGTTCTCTATACAATAATTAATAAATAAGTCCCCCATACTGGCTTGTGTTTTTCTCCCCGATCAGAAAAAAAACATCCTATCCCTGAACTGATATAACTAAATACAATATCCTTAATCCTTCAGCAAAGCTAGCTAGCAAAGATCATTGGCTCCCCATTAGCCATACACGTGTTCCATCTAGAACACGAATTTAAACACAGACTGAAATCTCAGTCTTTCAGGAGAGGAACACTGAACTCCTCAAAGTTCATCCAGGTGTTCCACTCGTCCTTTTCTTCAAAAATCTAAGGCCTACATGACCTTCCCTAAGATTAGACAATCAAACACAATATATCATTTATTTATGAATACTACTAATATCACAGTTCTAGCTGAAATTACAGCCATAAGGGTGTTCACACTATCACTTAAGTGTTAATTGTTTCTTTAGTTCGCCCCTCTTGCTCTCAAAGCACAGAACAGGACATGACAACAATTTTCCTAGTACCTGTTGTTCTAGATACCGTACAATAGGTTTTCATTAGACAATGTAATTTAACCAAAATTTCCATATTTCCCTCCTCCAGAATTCTAGTAACTTATTTTCTTGGTTTCAACATTTAATCACTATTATTCCAAACTCATGTTCCTAGGTATTAAGAAGCATTACGTTAATATTATAGAGCAAAGATGACATTTACTTTTCCTGTTTCACAATTGTTCATGAACAAAAAACATGGATGTTAGAAGACTGACGATTAGTTGATTGTAGTTCCACGACCATCAGTTGTTGACTGTAGAAAATCTTGATCCTCTTGTACTACATACCAGTTACCGCTGAAGGACAATAGACTGTCGTCCGAGAATTGAGTGTTGAGTGACCAGTGACAGCCCGTGATTGGCTGCCGCCTGTCGGGTGAACCTCGCTAACGAGACGCGACTCATTATTCATCTTGTAGCCCACAAAACAGTCTTGATAGAAGAGACTGAATCTTCTTAGTTTCCTACACTGAGCTTTAAATTTGCTCTGTACCTAGTGTTACCCAATCTCCTAATTTTTATGTAATATCAAACAACCTTATCATTGTGTTCATTGCTGTCTTCTTTTATGTGCTAGCCATATGCTGTATTGTGACTACCAATTTTTGTCAACTACCATTCAAGCTGTCATTGCAGTCAATCTTATATTGTTTCTGCTGTATTGTGCCTACCAATTTTTTTGTCAACTACCATTCAAGCTGTCATTGCAATCAATCTTAGCTACCTATGTGCTTTAATATACTGTACCTACAATTTTCTCTCATCTTTTTTTTTAATTTCATGTAATCTGTTATCATTTTTTTGTCTCTAATTTTTGCAAGTATTTACCTCCTTAAAATTTTCTTAGATTAAGGACCTGCCCGAAACGCTGCGCGTGCTAGTGGCTTTACAAGACTGTAATTACCATATTTGTATCCTCACATTCCTTATGTACATTCTTGTATATGCATAAATAAATAAATATTATAAATAAATAAATATAACCCTTAACATTGACAAAACTTTCTATATTCTGTTTGGCAATAAATCCTCTAATCAAATAAATCTCAAAATAAACAATACCCAAGTTTGTAACAAATTAGATGGCAAATTCCTTGGCATTCTCATTGACCACAAGCTGAATTTCCAGGGACACATTCTAAACATATCAAAAAAGGTTTCAAAAACTGTGGGCATTCTTTCTAAGATCAGATATTATGTACCACGCCCTGCCCTGGTGACTCTCTATTACTCCCTTATCTATCCATATCTCAACTATGGTATTTGTGCTTGGGGCTCTACTACCCAAAATCACTTACGTCCTCTAATTACTCAACACAAAGCTGCTATAAGGACAATATCCAATTCTGGCCCCAGACATCACTCGGTACCCCTACTCAAATCTCTGAATATGTTAGACATTAAGTCACTACACATTCTCTCATGTGTATTATACATATATAAAACGCTAAACTATAATGCCAATCCTGATCTCAAAAGCTTCATAGAAGGTTGTAACAGAACCCATGAGCACCACACCAGAAATAAATACAGTTTTGATATTCCTAGAGTACGACAGAAATGCTCTACAAATCAAGGGGCCCAGAATGTGGAATGACCTTCCCAACCATGTTAAAGACTGTACCTCTCTCAACCAGTTTAAGTTAAAAACGAAGCTATACCTAATAAATTCCCTGTAACCTACCTTACCCCTCTGTTGTCAACCCATGTATGTTTTTTTTTTTTTTTTTTCAATTCAACGCTGTTTGAATGTAATTTTCTGTAATAATTTGTAATTGTATTTGTGCTGCTTTTTCAACAATGTTCCCCCCTCTTTTACCTCTATTTTTATTTGTACTCAACACCTTTTATTCTTTTTACCCATTAGTTTTAAGCTTTAGTCATTAGTGTTTTTTCCTGCCCGAAACGCTTTGCGTAATAGTGGCTTTAGGCATTGTATGTACTAGCTCTATCTATAAAGCCAACAAACTTTGTAAAATCTCTTTATGTATGTACCTTTACCTAAATAAAAATTATTATTATTATTATTATAATAAATAAATAAATAAGTAAAAGTAGATGAACCGCAGGAGTGCAGGACTTAGACGCACAACGATGTCTCGTGACGGAAGTAGCTGCAGAAAGGCGTTGAGGTGGGTGGCGTGTTGACAGAACAAGTGGCTCCCAATCTTCAGTCACCATGGTTCACTTCATCTCAGGCGGGTCTTGATGACACCAGACTACTAGACCTTAAACACCATGCGCGTGGACAGAACAAGTGGCTCCCAATCTTCAGTCACCATGGTTCACTTCATCTCAGGCGGGTCTTGATGACACCAGACTACTAGACCGTAAACACCATGCGCGTGGACAGAACAAGTGGCTCCCAATCTTCAGTCACCATGGTTCACTTCATCTCAGGCGGGTCTTGATGACACCAGACTACTAGACCGTAAACACCATGCGTGTGGACAGAACAAGTGGCTCCCAATCTTCAGTCACCATGGTTCACTTCATCTCAGGCGGGTCTTGATGACACCAGACTACTAGACCGTAAACACCATGCGTGTATACCCTTGTACAGTTAACCTCGGGCTGAGGGAGGCTGTGGCCCGCTTCTATGGCGAGTAGACTGTACTCTGTAGGGAGCCCGTGTCGTTCATCTAGTGTCCGCCTCGTTCCGCTTGCGTTACAATAGACGACGTAACCATGGATCCAACGACGAGAATAATTAGTACTGCTACATGCTGGCTCCCTCTTCGATTTTTCCACAGTTACTTCCGATCTGCTTGCAGTCTTGACGACGCAGCTGGTGGGTGGTGAGGACGTCGAGACAACCACCCACGATGGTGTAAAACGTTGACATCTGGTGACTGCATCCTTGTAGACAGCATACTGAGCCAAGACAACCTCGTTAGTGACGTGAGGTGTCGGCTGGGTGACTGGTGTATTGTCACTAACCCTAAATAACCATGTGATTAGTTACTGGGTCTGGTGGGGGAGGACTTTGTGTAACGTGCCTCCCCCTTGATCTTCTCAGATAGAGTTCACGTGTGGCTGGGACAACTGGGCAGGTGTACAAATCAGACCTGGGAAAAGACAGACAAGAACATGGCGGAAGCATGGATATAACTCTGGGTTTGTTGGAAGTTGGAAACCCCAGAGCAAGGTAAAGTCTGCTATCTGAGTTAAGTAATCCACATCATTAGTGCCTCTACAGGAAAATCTAATGAATTCTAAATGATACTAACTAAGGGAGTTACTTTAACCTTTACTATACAGTGCGAGATCTTGTTACCATGGGGTGACGAGAGTGCACTTGACTACTGACGAGAGATGACAGAGGGTCATTCTCCCCATCTGACTCGTAACTTGAGTTATCAGTCAGCTCTGATGGGTCAGGAATTAGACTTGCTGAAGGCAATTCCAGTTCCTCCCTAGCATGGTAAATCTTCAACTTATTATTGTGGACAGTTCTTTCCACCTGATCATCAAATACTCCCATTATGACAACATTGACAGGGCCGTCTTTCTTGATCACTCTGTACGACCCCCGCCATCTAGGAGTTAGTCTCCTACTGTGATTGGTGGGAGCAGCTTCATTGATTCTCAAGACCAGGCTGCCCTCCTTCAGTTTCAGAGGTTGTACATTACTGTCATAATAGTGAGCATATCTACCCCGTGCTTCTCTTGAAGCCTCAGCTGCAACTCTCCAAGCATTCCTCTTTTTGTTCAGAACTTCTAAAGGATAATCCTCTCCATATGCAACATTGTGTCTGTTAAGCAGACCTGATGGGAAATTGCATGATTGACCAGTGAACAAAAGAAGGGGGTTGGGTATTAATAGACTGGTGGATAACAGTATTCAGAGCCAGCTGAACATAACGTAGGTGTTCGTCCCATGAGTTTGCATCGCGTTCAGCAAGGATTGCAAGCATATCCTTAACTGAACGGTTGGTACGTTCTGTCATCCCGTTTGCCTGAGGGTGGTAAGCTGTTGTAAAGGCTGAGGTTGTCTCCAATATCTTACAAACTTCTCTAAATATATCCCCATTAAATTCTTGACCTCGGTCCGAAACTAAAACTTTAGTAGGTCCAAATACATTTACGAACCTATTCAAAAATACTCGGGCAACAGTATGAGAATCCTTTTGAGGGATGGCGATCAAGGTGGTGTATCTGGACAGATGGGCCACTAATACCAACACGTACCGATTGCCTGAATGGCTGCAATGGAGATCAATCAAATCAGCCCCCACTCGGTCTAGCAGTTCTGAAATCTCCGGAAATTCTTGTAGTGAGGCTTGTACCATAATTTCAGTAACACGATCAATAACGCTCCGAATATTACGTTCCTTTCTTATATTAAATCTCTGCTTGACACGAGGGCACCCAAGGGTAATTCACACGGCTCCCTTCTACAATTTCTCAAGCCCACCAAGCCTCCAACCCTCTCCAAGCCCTCCAAGCCCTCCGAGCCCTCCGAGACCTCCACGCCTCCAAGTCTCCAGCCCCACGAAGCCTCCAAGTCCTCCAGAGCAAGCAGACAAGCAGAGGTGCAACATAATCCACTAAAGATCTGATGTATGCAAGGTACATCATTTTAACAGTTCTAACATTGGTACCATAGCCTGAGTGATAACCTGCAACAGCCTTGAGAGCTCGGAGCCTCTCTTTATACTGACGACAGAGTCTGAATATAACAGGACCATACAGTGGCACCTCAAGGCCAAGGTATTTGAACCTGTTAACATAGTCAAGCTGGGAGCCACCAGACAGTTGCATCTTGCGAACGTAGCTCCTCCCTGCCTGGGTGGGCGCCGATTGTGTATCTTTTTTTTCTCTGCTGAGATGACTAAACCTAGGTCCTGACATGAGTCTAATACAGAGTTAAAAGTGTTAAGAATGGTGGTGATGCAATGATGCACACTCCTTCCATGCATGAAGCCATATATGGTTCTTATTCTATGGAGGAGACGCTAAGCGTGCTAGTGGCTTTACAAGAATGTAAAATCAACTCAATTTCTATGTTCTCTGTTAATCCCCAATGTACCTTCTTATATATAAATAAATAAATAAATAAATAAATAAATAAATAAATAAATAAATAAATAAATAAATAAATAATAAATACTGTCAATGATATAATCGATAATTTTATACATTTTATGATAAACATTTTAACCCAGTTTTATCCAGTGCTCCCACATGTCCCTTAGGCTTGTATTTTAAATTATTTATGTTACTTGGTCTATAATTGTCACGCTATCACGGAATAAATCCACATATTGACTTAGATATCTCTGAAGTTACACAGTTTATGTAATTGACAAATTTTAACATTCTCTGTGATTCTTGTTTGACAGAAAACGGGATACATTTACGGGGTGACTCTGCTGGTTAGTGACCTTGACACCTGTTGTACGAGGAGCACTCAATGACTTGCTATGGAACATATTACACTAACATTTAACAATACCCAAATTGAAAGCAGAGTAGTTGGAAAATTATTTTTGGTGTTCACATTGACAAGGAACTGAATTTCACTTGTCATATACGAAATATAGCAAAAATAAATGTCTCAGACAGTAAGCATCGTAAATTTATGTATTAATTTATTTATTTTATATATACAAGAAGGTACATTGGGTCAACGACTCAAAAGTCCCCAGGTATAAACGAAATTAAATCACGTTATAAAAGAACTGGCAGATGAACTGTGTCTCCCACTGAAATTAATATTCAGAAAATCTTGTATTAATAAGCATAGGTCTACACAGCAATATGCTGCTTCGCTATTCTATATGATGGATTACAAAGTGTAGATCAAAAACTAGCCACAAGTTCATCTAACCTCCCCGCCTCACAGGAAGGCCAGTCATACACGGAATCAGGAGAGAATATGGAATGCCAGGCTGATCCACCAGTACACTAGCACAAGAATATCTTCCAATACACGTAAGTGTATGAAGTAGTCCCGGTGGTGTAGTGGTTAAGACTCGCCTGGCGTTTAGCTTGCGCTTTGTCCTGAGTTCGTATCCTGGCCGGGGAGGATTTACTGGACGCCGCCAATCCTTAACTATAGCCTTTGTTTACCCCTACAGTAAAATGGGTACCTGGTTGGTATTCCAGGGAACATAGGACTAAGGACCTGCCCGAAACGCTATGTGTGCTAGTGGCTTTACAACCATGTATGAACTCCTCCATATATAAATAATAATAATAATAATAATAATAATAATTTTTGAATAATTAACAATAATAATAATTTTTGAAAAACTTATATACAAGCAGCTTTACTCATATCTAGCCTAGCCTAGCCTAGCCTAGCCTTTACTCATATCTATATCTAGCCAAACTCAATATACTTAGCCCTTGCCAATATGGCTTCAGACCCAAAAAAAGCACTAACGATGCACTTATTAGTATGCTTAACTCGATTCATACAGCTCTTGATAAAAAGGAGTTCCCTGTTGGGTTATTTGTGGACTGCGTAAAGCTTTTGATACTGTCAACCACCATAACCTTCTTCTTAAATTACATCATTATGGAGTCAGAGGACACTCCCTACAATACCTCGAGTCCTACCTTACTGACAGGCTCCAATATGTTTCTGTGAATAATACAATTTCTCCCACCCTACCCATCAACATTGGTGTTCCTCAGGGCAGCATACTTGGCCCTCTCCTCTTTCTCATCTACATTAATGACCTTCCAAATGCCTCCCAACACCTCAAACCAATTCTATTTGCTGACGACACAACCTTCATTTACTCCAGTCCTGACCCTCTTGCTCTAAATGCCACAGTAAATACTGAGCTAAATAAAGTCCATCTTTGGCTAACTGCCAACAAACTCACCCTTAACATTGACAAAACCTTCTATATTCTGTTTGGCAATAAATCCTCTAGTCTTATAAATCTCAAAATAAACAATACCCAAATTTGTAACAAATTAGATGGCAAATTCCTTGGCATTCTCATTGACCACAAGCTGAATTTCCAGGGACACATTCTAAATATATCAAAAAAAGTTTCAAAAACTGTGGGCATTCTTTCTAAGATCAGATATTATGTACCACGCCCTGCCCTGGTGACTCTCTATTACTCCCTTATCTATCCTTATCTCAACTATGGTATTTGTGCTTGGGGTTCTACTACCCAAAATCACTTACGTCCTCTAATTACCCAACACAAAGCCGCTATTAGAACAATATCCAACTCTGGCCCCAGACATCACTCGGTACCCCTACTCAAATCTCTTAATATGTTAGATATTAAGTCACTGCACATTCTCTCATGTGTATTATACATATATAAAACGCTAAACTATAATGCCAATCCTGATCTTAAAAGCTTCATAGAAGGTTGTAACAGAACCCATGAGCACCACACCAGAAATAAATACAGTTTTGATATTCCTAGAGTACGTCTTAATCAAACTAGAAATGCTCTGCAAATCAAGGGGCCCAGAATGTGGAATGACCTTCCCAACCATGTTAAAGACTGTACCTCTCTCAACCAGTTTAAGATAAAAACTAAACACTACCTAATAAATTCCCTGTAATCTACCTCACTCCTCTATTGTCAACCCATGTCTGTTATTTTCTTTTTTTTTTTTTTTTTAATCAACACTGTTTGTCAACCTATTGTATTTGTGCTGCTTTTTCAGTCATGTTCCCCCTTTTTTTTATCTTTATTTGTATTTGTTCTCAACATCTTTTATTCTTTATGCTCAATTAGTATTAAGTTCTAGATATTAATGTTTTCTTGCCCGAAACGCATTGCGTAATAGTGGCTTTAGGCATTGTATGTACTAGCTCTATCTATATATCAATCCATTAATGTAACATCACTTGTATGTATATACCTTACCTGAATAAACATCTGAATCTGAATCTGAATCTGAATAATAATAATAATAATAATAATAATAATAATAAAAGTAGTTACAGAGCTCAAAATACCTCGTACCATTTGGTCTGAAATCATTGATAACAGGGCAGTCAGAGATGTTACAACATTCCCAGTGTTATGTTTAGGCCGGAAGTTAGTTACTTTAGTTCATTTATTATGCACCCCATACCCATCTTGTGGGCGGTAGTGGAAAGGGTTACAGAGGCACATAATGGGCTCAGGGACTGAACCCCACAATTCATTTAGCTAAGCAAGTTACAATCTTGATGAGCTAGTTACAAAATTCAGTATAAGTCGTCACATCAACAATGGGTTCGAGATCGACCACAAGTACAGTTTCTATATTATGCAACTGACATATGTGGAGAGCTAGTGTCACAATTGATATGTTTGTCCTGCACACCGCCCCCCATCCAGTGGGCAGCGGTGGATAGGTTACAATCACTTAGTTACTACCTACAGTTAGCAAACTGGGGATATTTGGCTAAAATTTCTGGTAGATCATTTTGAATGAAATGTTTACACATCTCTGGAACATTGGTTATAGAATTGTCTCTGAATTCAGGTATCTTTTCGCACTCCATCACATAGTGACGGAGGGTGTGCGAATAATTTTGTTGACACAGTTTACATTTGGTCAGGTCTACATCGGCAGATAATGAGAATTCCCAGAGATACTTGTAACCGAGTCTAAGCCGAGCAGTAGTAACATCTAGAAGTCTGCTGATTTTATTGGATGAACCATAGATGTGTGGCTCCTCTTGCATGATAGTATGATGATAGATGGAATTACTGGTGACGATTTTACTTTGCCTCAGATCTACAAGATCTTGTTGAAGTTCTCGGTGTACTACTGCTCTCAGATTGCTCATTGACAATCAAAAAAAAAAATAAAAAATAAAATGTTTATTTAGGTAAGGTACATACATACAATAAATTTTTACAAAGATTGGTTGACTTATAGGTAGAGCTAGTACATACAATGCCTAAAGCCACTATTACGCAAAGCGTTTTGAGCATGATAAACTTAAATGACAATCTTAATACTAATTGCGCATAACGAGTAGAATGAAAACAAGAAATGAAAACATAGCTGAAAAAGCAGCACAAATACAATTATGTCGACAAACAGCGCTCTTTAAAAAAAAACAGACATTGGTTGACAATAGAAGGGTAAGGTAGATTACAGGGAATTTATTAGGTATAGCTTCGTTTTTATCTTAAACTGGTTGAGAGAGGTACAGTCTTTAACATGGTTGGGAAGGTCAGATAATCCAAGGTTATACTCAACATCTCCTTTAAAGGCAGATTCTTTGAGTAACTTATCAGCTCTATCATGCATTCGGAGGACAACATGAGATGGAGACCACATGAAATGGACTCTGTTGCCATCCTTAATAATTTTGTTGTATTTGTGTCTAGCTTCGGACACGAGAATGTTACAGTTATGTCTTAAAGAGCTGACAGCAATTAAGGATGATGAAGAGTCACTTACAATTAATGTATCAAGTTTGGAGACTTGTACACATTTCAGTGCAAGGATCAAGGCAAATAGTTCGGTCTGAAGGGTAGAGGCCCAGTTGTTTATACGGACTCCCCACTCAAAGTACAAGCCATCGCCCATTGTCAGGACAACTGCACTTCCAGCTGCACTTCCGTGGGGCGGTGTAGGGAACTATCAATGTATATGATTTGAGAGAGAGAATGATCTGTGGACAGAGCATCAATATGCAGGAAAGTGCCGTAGTTGTCTCTCTTGGTACAAATCATAAGCCTGATACATTCTGAGTTGAGTTCCAGTTTTAGTCATCCATTTGGAACAATGTTGACCTTCAATAAAGAAATTCTGGTGGGCTTCTGTGCAAGGGTTAGGATGAGTTAGCCTAAGCATTTTTATACCAATTTGACAGATTATTTCAGTAACACAATCAACATCGCTCAGAATATTAAGTTCCTTTCTCATGTTAAGTATCTTTGTGGTACGAGGGCACCCAAGGATAATCTTCAAGGCTTCGTTCTGCAGTTTTTCAAGCCCCTCAAGCTTTCTTTCAGGCATCAAAACAAGCAGAGGTGCAGCATAATCCACTAAAGATCTGATGTATGCAAGGTACATCATTTTGACAATTACAAAAATACAAATACAAATATTTATTCAGGTAGAGTACATACATACAAGGTGAGATACAAAAGTTGATGGATTTATAGATAGAGCTAGTACATACAATGCCTAAAGCCACTATTACGCAAAGCGTTTTGGCCAGGAAAAACACTAAAGACTAAAACTTAATACTAATTGAGATTAAAGTATAAAATGTGTTGAGAAAAAAAAGGAAAAAAATGAAAAAAAGGGGGGGGGGGAAACATGGCAGAAAAACAAAAACAAAAGTACAATTTGGTCAACAAACAGCATTGTTTAAAATCGTAGACAAGGGTTGACATTTAGGGGTGAGGTAGGTTACAGGGAGTTAATTAGGTGGTACTTAGTTTTTATCTTAAACTGGTTGGGTGAGGTGCAGTCTTTAACATAGTTGGGAAGGTCATGCCACATTCGAGGTCCCTTGATTTGTAAAGCATTTATAGTTTGACTAAGTCGCACTCTTGGAATATCAAATAAGTATTTGTTTTTGGTGTGGTGCTCATGGGATCTGTTACAACCTTCTAGGAAGCTTTTGAGGTCAGGATTGACATTACAGTTCAGCATTTTATATATATAAAATACACATGAGAGAATGTGCAGTGACTTAATATCTAACATATTCAGAGATTTGAGTAGGGGTACCGAGTGATGTCTGGGGCCAGAGTTAGATATTGTACTAATAGCAGCTTTGTGTTGAGTAATTAGAGGACGTAAATGATTTTGGGTAGTAGAACCCTAAGCACAAATACCATAGCTGAGATAAGGATAGATGAGAGAGTGATAGAGTGTCACAAGGGCAGGGCGAGGTACATAATATCTGATCTTAGAAAGAATGCCAACAATTTTTGAAACTTTTTGGGGATATATTTAGAATGTGTCCCTGGAAATTCAGCTTGCGGACAATGAGAACGCCAAGGAATTTGCCATCTACTTTGTTACAAATTTGGGTATTGTTAATCCTGAGATTTATTTGATTTGAGGATTTATTGCCAAACAAAATATAGAAAGTTTTGTCAATATTGAGGGTGAGTTTGTTGGCAGTTAGCCAGTGATGGACTTTATTTAGTTCAGTATTCACTGTGACATTTAGAGCAAGGGGGTCAGGACTGTCGTAAATGAAGGTCGTGTCGTCAGCAAATAGAATTGGTTTGAGATGTTGGGAGGCATTTGGAAGATCATTAATGTAGATGAGAAAGAGGAGAGGGCCAAGTATGCTGCCCTAGTGAACACCAATGTTGATGGGTAGTGTGGGAGAAATTGAATTATTCACAGAAACATATTGGAGCCTGTCAGTAAGGTAAGACTTAATGTATTGCAGGGAGTGACCTCTGACTCCATAATGTTGTAATATAAGAAGAAGGTTTTGGTGGTTGACAGTATCTAAAGCCTTACGCAGGTCCACAAATAACCCAACAGGGAACTCATTTTTATAAAGAGCTGCATGTATCAAGTTAATCATACAATAAGCGCATCATTAGTGCTTTTTAGGGGTCTGAAGCCATACTGGCAAGAGCTAAGTATACTGTGTTTGGCTAGATAAGAGTAAAGGTGCTTGTAGATAAGTTTTTCAAATATTTTGGAAAAGTTTGGCAGAATTGATATAGGTCTGAAGTTGTTAACATCAGTGGGATCACCACATTTGTGGACAAGGGTTACTCTTGCTTTTTTAGAATTTCTGGAAAGGTTTGGAGTTCAAGTGACTTGTTGAAGAGCAATGCAATAGCAGGGGCTAGAGATCTGGAGGCTTTTTTGTAAATAAGGGTCGGTATCTCCTCAAGGGCACCAGACTTGGTTTTAAGGTTAAGGATTATGTCAGTAACATCAGTGGAATTAGTAGGCATTAGGTACAGAGACTGTGGATAGTTACCTGTAAGATTGTCCTGAATATTAGTACTGGACTGTACTAATTTGGACTTAACTCGACTGGACTTAAAGACTGTACCTCTCCCAACCAGTTTAAGATAAAAACAAAGTACTACCTTATTAACTCCATGTAACCTACCTCACCCCCAAAATGTCAACCCATGTCTACTAATTGAAACAATGCTGTTTGTTGACCAAATTGTATTTTTTCTTTTTTTTCTTCCAAGTTTACCCCGCCCCCTTTTTTCATTTTTTCTTATTTTTTCTCAACACAATTTATACTTTAATCTAAATTAGTATTAAGTTTTAGTCTTAGTGTTTTTCCTGCCCCGAAACGCTTTGTGTAATAGTGGCTTTAGGCATTGTATGTACTAGCTATATCTATAAATCTATAAATTTTTGTATCTCACCTTGCATGTATGTACTCTACCTGAATAAATATTTGTATTTGTATTTGGAAGATGGAATATCATTTGCAAGGGATGACCCAATGGAAGAGAAGAACCTATTGAACTCAAGAGCAGTGTCAGAGGCTGAAAGCAGACCATCATTATTTGACAGGAATATTGGTTTGTTATTTAAAATCTTCTTTGATCCCAATATTTGTGAAATTGTGCTCCATGTTTTCTTAATATTGCCCTTTGTGTGGGTAAATTTATCTTCGTAGTATTTAATTTTGGCTCTTCTAATTATTTTAGATAGCAATGATGAGTAATTCTTTGAAAATTCTTTGGAAACGATTCCTAACCTATACTTGTTCTCAAGGTCATGTTTTTTATTAATGGATTTAAGTATCCCCTTTGTAAGCCAAGGATTATTTAGCCTTTTAGTTGTGACTTGTTTCGTTAGCATAGGACAGTGGGTGTTATAAAGGTTGAGAGTTTTTTGAAGAAAAGATTGCACTGCTAGGTTCTAGTAGGTCTAGTGATTAAGGGTATGAGGAAGCAGGAATTCATACAGTTGAGGAAGCTGGCAGCAGTAGGATGCTCAGGCTCGCAGAGGTCAATATTAAAGTCCCCTGCGATAATTAGATGGTTTTTGTTCAGTCTGTTATCTAGTATTAGATTTCTAAGGTTAGAGTTGAATTCGGACACATCAGTGTTAGGAATTCTATAGACTGCTCCCACAGACAGGACAGACTCAGCACCCTTGACTCTGAAACTAGCAGAGATATACTCCCCACAGTAGTCTCTAGTTCTAATTACTTTTAAGCATGTTAGTTCTTGGTGGTAGTAAAGAGCAGTACCACCACCTCTCTGAATTGGTCGACAGTTGTGAATTGCTGAGTAGTTAGGCATATTAAAGAGTTGAGTAGTATCCTCTTTTAACCACGTTTCAGTAAGTATAATAAAAGAGAATTTGTTGTCAATAGTTTCAATCAAGGCACTAACATCATCGAAGTGTTTGCTAAGTGATCTTACATTCAAGTTAATTACAGAGATATTGTGATTATGTGTTAATACATTGTTTACATCATGTGCTGTAAAATATTTGCAATTTTGATCATTAAAGTGATGATTGTCAAAGATAGTGGATAAGAGGTTTAGTTCTGGGTCTATACTTGTTTGCATAAGAAGGCTGGTTGCAGGAAAACAAGGCAAGAATGGCAATTACAAAACAAAATTTTGATATAAAAGGGGGGGGGGGAATTAAAATATAAACAAGACCTATACAAGACAAACACAAAATGAACAAAAAGAAAATGAAGTAGATTGCTTACCAGTACTCTCAGGTACACTGTAAGTAATAATTTGCATTTTGAGACACAGACAAAGCCAGGGGTACAATGGAGTAAGGGAGTATGGCGAGGCTAGGCAACCTAGGTAATAAATGAAAGCAAAGAAAAAAGTTGAATAATAAACATAGGCAAGTTTAATCTAATGATTATTAACTATAAATAGTTTAGTTTTGATCCTATAATTAATAAGAACTAAAGATATATTAATGCACTCAATTAATTAAGTCCAATAAATGACTAATATACATTAAATTAAAATTTACTATAAAAAAGTGTAACAAAGAGACTTAGGATACGTAGCCCTCACTAGGTGACAAGGGGGTTAATTATGTTGACTCAATGAGAGGGATAATAAGGTGAGACAAACCACATTGGGAGAGGAAAGTGTTGAGGTTATCCTCATTAGCAATTGTAAACATTTTACCTCCTGAGGTCTTTCTCACTTTAATCAAGCCATCTCTAACGAAGCACTGATGAATCGCATCTGGGTTTTGATTACGGATTTGACGCAGGCGGTGGAGGAGTTGCTGTCTTTTTCTAGTCTTTTTTTCTAGTTTTTTCTATTTTTTTCTATTTTTTTCTAGTTTTTTTCTAGCTATACCTAATAAATTCCCTGTAACCTACCTTACCCCTCTATTGTCAACCAATGTCTGTTTTTTTAAAGAGCGCTGTTTGTCGACAGAATTGTTTTTGTCCTGATTTTTTAAGCTATGTTTTCATTCCATGTTGTCATTTTATTCTTTATGCTCAATTAGTATTAAGCTTTAGTCATTTAAGTTTTTCT
>NC_091172.1:41218192-41280692 GCF_040958095.1 Procambarus clarkii | reverse complement strand
ATTTGGAAGATCCTGTGTATCGAATTTACTCAGTTTCTTTGATCGAGCAACAGATATATTACAGGAAAGAGATGGTTGGGTTGACTGCATCTATCTGGACCTAAAAAAGGCATTCGACAGTTCCACATAGAGAGGTTGTTCTGGAAACTGGAAAATATTGGAGGGGTGACAGGTAAGCTTCTAATATGGATGAAAAATTTTCTGACATAGAAAAATGAGGGCAGTAATCAGAGGCAATGTATCGGACTGGAGAAATGTCACAAGTGGAGTACCACAGGGTTCAGTTCTTGCACCAGTGATGTTTATTGTCTACATAAATGATCTACCAGTTGGTATACAGAATTACATGAACATGTTTGCTGATGATGCTAAGATAATAGGAAGGATAAGAAATTTAAATGATTGTCATGCCCTTCAAGAAAACCTGGATAAAATAAGTATATGGAGCACCACTTGACAAATGGAATTTAATGTTAATAAATGCCATGTTATGGAATGTGGAACAGGAGAACATAGACCCCACACAACCTATACATTATGTGAGAAATCTTTAAAGAATTCTGATAAAGAGATCTAGGGGTGGTTCTAGATAGAAAACTATCACCTGAGGACCACATAAAGAATATTGTGCGAGGAGCCTATGCTACGCTTTCTAACTTTAGAATTGCGTTTAAATACATGGATGGTGATATACTAAAGAAATTGTTCATGACTTTTGTTACGCCAAAGCTAGAATATGCAGCTGTTGTGTGGTGCCCAACAACAGAAGTTGGCCCATATCTTAAGAAGCACATCAACAAACTGGAAAAGGTGCAAAGACATGCTACTAAGTGGCTCCCAGAACTGAAGGGCAAGAGCTACGAGGAGACGTTAGAGGCATTAAATATGCCAAAACTAAAAGACAGAAGAGGTGATATGATCACTACATACAAAATAGTAACAGGAATTGATAAAATCGACAGGGAAGATTTCCTGAGACCTGGAACTTCAAGAACAGGAGGTCATAGATTGAAACTAGCTTAACACAGATGCTAAAGAAATATAAGAAAATTCACTTTCGCAAATAGAGTGGTAGACGGTTGGAACAAGTTAGGTGAGAAGGTGGTGGAGGCCAAGACTGTCAGTAGTTTCAAAGCGTTATATGACAAAGAGTGCTGGGAAGACGGTCTCATCCTTTAACTACACTTAGGTAATTACACACACACACACACATACATATTATATATATATATATATATATATATATATATATATATATATATATATATATATATATATATATATATATATATATAATATATATATGTCGTACCTAGTCGCCAGAACGCACTTTTCAGCCTACTATGCAAGGCCCGATTTGCCTAATAAGCCAAGTTTTCATGAATTAATATATTTTCTCTATTTTTTTTCTTATGAAATGATAAAGCTATCCATTTCATTATGAGGTCAATTCTTTTTTTATTGGAGTTAAAATTAATAGAGATATATGACCGAACCTAACCTATCTTTATAGGTTAGGTTAGGTAGCTGAAAATGTTAGGTTAGGTAGTCGAAAAAACATTAATTCAAGAAAACTTGGCTTATTAGGCAAATCGGGCCTTGCATAGTAGGCTGAGATGTGCGTTCTGGCTACTAGGTACGACACATTATATATATATATATATATATATATATATATATATATATATATATATATATATATATATGTATATATATATATATATATATATATATATATATATATATATATATATATATATATATCGGACAATTAGTAAAAAAAAAAAAAAAAAAAAATTTAAATTATTTTACCTTGTACCTAGATCCACCAGGCCTGTTTGGTGCCTGTTTCAGTACTTCAGACATCTGGAAGGTCACATCCTCCTCCTCAACTTGTGGATGTGCATTGATAGATGACTCTGTAAAATTAAGTTATTTATATAATAATAAATTCAGTATAACAATAATATTCTGTAAAACTAAAAGTAATTTATACATCAATCAGATAAAACTCTCCAGAGATGGTGATACACAACATATAAAGGACAAGTTTCAGAACAAAATATGCATTTAGGAATAAGGTTTTGTACATGTAGGTAGCACATGAGAAAATAAGTGGAAGGTGATCAAGTTTATATTAACATGTTAATGACTTTGTTAAGGCTTTGCAAGAATGAAAAAATATTAATAATATAATATCACCTACCAATTAATTGTACATCATTTATAAGTCAATTATTTGCATTATTATTATTCAATACTAATGATATAAAAATGCATTTTGTAATCTACTATTTATGCAAGTATTAAGCACAGGATCATGAAATAAACTGCAAAATACTGTAATGGATAAACCAATTAAGTTTACATTTTCCTATAGCTAAGTCAGTCAGTTCTATTAGCAGCAGAGAACAATTATGCCCAACCTCTATTAAATGAAACAATCTTAAGAGCAAGTGATAGAAATATAATCATTTATGCTTGGGAAAATATTATGGAATGGTTCCAAATATGAAAAATATTAAGTTTTTTGGTTAAAATTTTTTAACTTAAAATTTACATTTTTAAGTGAATTTTAAACTTTAAAAAAATTATTTAATTTTTTGGTTACTTACTTAAAATAACATTATATAGTTCTTGTTTTTGTAGAAATGCCAATTTCTTCTTTTGCCCTTCCAGACTGTATAGTGACCACAGGCCGTTTGTTCATATCTTCATTATTCTTCGAACTGTGGTTGCACAATCAGACCCACGTACACTGGTTAAAAGCATCACCTAAAAGCAACAACAAAAATGTAGTACACTGACGAATTTTGAATATATATATATATATATATATATATATATATATATATATATATATATATATATATATATATATATATATATATATATATATATATATATTAGTTGATTTTATACCCGCATTAGGTCAGGTGATAATACAATGAAGGTGAAAACATGGGGGGATACATAAGGGATAAACATAGGGGCTGCAGAAGGCTTATTGGCCCATACGAGGCATCTCCTATCTAAACACAAAGATTAATCCAGTGTAATTGGCCTGTTATGTTGTAACATAACATAACATAACATATATATATATATATATATATATATATATATATATATATATATATATATATATATATATATATATATATATATATATATATGTGTGTGTGTATATATATATATATGTATGCCATATACATATATATGCTATGTTGTATGCTACAACTTGGCTGATAATAAAGCCATTCACAACTGCAGGCCTAATAAAAAAAGGAGGTGGCATAGCAATATCTTACAAAGATACCTTCATCTGCAATAGTCTCATTAGTAATAGAGACGACTATTGTGAATATACCTTTGCCAAGTTCTCCAGTAAATCCCTTAAATCCTCCTTGACTATAAGTGCCATCTATAGATTTCCCAATACCGACATAGCTTCATTCTCAGATAACGTAAGGATTCTTATCATAAATAACAATCTCAACAAAAATCAAACCAACTTAGTGGTTTGTAATGGTGAACAAAACATGCAGATACTTATATATAACCTGTGAATAGAGTGTAATAACACCAAAACTATTTGTTTATTGTTTTATGACCATAATAATTGAATCACTAATATGATTCACTAATATATAATCCTAATAATAATCACTAATATATAATCCATTGAGCATGCTGCATCTCTTTCAGTCTCTTTGCAATTTGAACAAGAGGGTTTTTAATTGATCGAACCATATTCTTAAAGTAAAGTAAATGAGATGTATTCCATATTTTGCAAAATATACGATGAAGGCACACAAACATTCATACCAAAACTGAAGGGCAGGATTTATGAGGAGACATTAGAGGCATTAAATATTCCAAACTAGAAGACAGAAGGAAAAGAGGAGATATGATCACTACGTACAAAACAGTAACAGGAATTGATAAACTTGATAGGGAAGATTTCCCGAGACCTGGAATTTCAAGAACAAGAGGTTATAGATTTAAACGAACTAAACAAAGATGCCGAAGAAATGTAAGACAATTCACTTTTGCAAACAGAATGGTAAACGGTTGGAACATGTTAGGTGAGAAGGTGGTGGAGGCCAAATCCGTCAAAAGTTTCAAAGCATTATATGACAAAAAGTGCTGGGAAAATGGGACACCACGAGTGTAGCTCTCCATCCATCTGATTGATAACCCAAATGAATTTTTCATGGATATGATACCAACATAAAATCATAAATCAGATGTGATCCTATCCCCACTGGATTTTGAAGAAGCCATAGACAGTATGCCTATGCACTCTGCACCAGGCCCTGACTCTTGGAACTCTATATTCATCAAGAACTGTAAAAAACGTTATCGCAGGCCCTTCACATTCTTTGGAGACAAAGCCAAGATACTGGCATTGTCCCTGACATACTAAAAACAGCAGAGATAGCACCGCCCCATAAAGGAGGAAATAAGGCAGAGGCAAAAAACTACAGACCGATAGCACTAACATCGCACATCATAAAAATCTTTGAGAGAATGCTAAGAAGTAAGATCACAAAATACATGGAATCACAGCATCTCCATAACCCCAGACAACATGGTTTCAGAACAGGGCGCTCTTGCCTATCACAGTTGCTGGACACCTCTGACATGGCACTAGATGCCATGGAAGACAAACAAAACGCTTTGACAAAAAAAAGCCTTTGACAAATGTGACCATTGTGTTATTGCACATAAAATGCGTTCAAAAGGAATTACCGGAAAAATAGGCAGATGGATATACAACTTCCTGACTAATAGAACCCAATGTGTAGTAGTCAACAAAATAAAATCTGGACCATCAACCGTAAAGAGCTCAGTCCCCAAGCGTACTGTGCTTGCTCCAATACTTTTTCTCATCCTCATATCGGACATAGACAAGGACACAACCTATAGTACTTGATCATCCTTTGCAGATGACACTAGAATCTTCACGAGAGTAGGCAACATAGAGGACACGGCAAACCTCCAATCAGATGTAAATCAGGTCTTTCTATGGGCTACAGAAAATAACATGGTGATTAACGAACATAAGTTTCAGCTCATGCGCTACGGAAAAAATAAAAAATATAAAAACGGAAACCACTTACAAAACTCAGTCAAATCATAACATTGAACGGAAAAGCAACGTAAAGGATTTGGGTGTACTGATGTCAGAAGGCCTTACATTTAAAGAACACAATAAAGTAGCCGTCACAACTGCAAGAAAAATGACAGGATAGATAACAAGAACTTTTCACACTAGAGATGCTATACCGATGATGATAGTTTTCAAGACGCTAGTGCTCTCTAGAGTGGAATACTGCTGCATAATGAAAGCCCCTTTCAAAGCTGGAGAAATTACTGACCTATACTTATGCATTTATCTTCGGTTTAATACAACAGGCACCAGACACACGCTAGGCATCATACACACTAGGATAAAACAAACATTAGGCCAGAAGTCAGAAAAGAATTCAAAGAATTTTACTGGAAAGGCTTGCTGTTAGGAAAGGAAGTAATTGAGATGAATTAATGCACAGTATGTCAATTTTGTGAAATATATGATAAAGGAACAAAAACATTTATACCAAAACAAAGATGCAGAACTAGGAAACAGGATTTGTTCAACTGAAATTTCAAGACGGACAGAGACCAAAAGACACAAAAATGGAATCAATATACGAAGAGGCCAAACCCCCAAACATACCAGTAATACAAAGAGAAACAACTACACGGCAGTGAGGAGAGAGGCAGAAAGAAATTTTGAAAAAAAGGAACAAACAAATGTAAAGTAGAACAAATCATATTCTATAAATACAGCAACAACCAATTGCAGGTAAAGGATAATATTCAGAGCTTTTAAATGCATGGATGGCGAAATACTCAAGAAATTGTTCACGACTTTTGTTAGACCAAAGTTGGAATATGCAGCGGTTGTATGGTGCCCATATCTTAAGAAGCACATAAACAAACTGGAAAAGGTGCAAAGACATGCTACTAAGTGGCTCCCAGAACTGAAGGACAAGAACTATGAGGAGAGGTTAGAGGCATTAAATATACCAAATATACTACACAAATATATATACTACACATGCACAATAAACTACCCTACACAGGCTGAGTATGGTGTGTACAATAAATTATTAGCTAAAAGATAAGACTGAGTTTGTATAAATGGGGGTTAAGTCAGAGTGGGAAAATGTAAGTGGAGTGCCTAAAAACCCTGTCCTGGGACCTCTGTAATTCATAATATATACAAATAATTTAGACTCAGGTTTGATCAGCAATATTTGAAAATTTCCAGACGATACAAAAGGGATTTTTTTCTGGATTCAGGATTATTTTTTTATGGCTGAAAACAGGTTTTCAGCAATAAAAGAAATACAGTATTGCTGGAACAACCGTCGACATCTTCAAGAGAAAACCTGAACATCTTCAAGAAGTGAAGATGACCTTGAGAAGAAGTATAGGTTGGGAGAAGTATAGGTTAGGAATTGTCTCCAAAGAATTCTCAAAGAATTACTCGTTATTGCTATCCAAGATAATTAGACGAGCCAAAGCTAAATACTACGAAGATAAATTTACCCAAATAAAGAGTACCTTACCTAAAAATATGTATGTACCTTACGTAAATAAACATTTGATTTTGAAGTGCCGGACAAACAAGGCTGTGGTGGATATGTGGGCCTGAGGGGCCTGTCCAAGCAACAGCCTGTTGGACCAAGCTCTCACATGTCAAGCCTGGCCTTGGAAGGGCTTGGTGAGTAGAACTACCACCAGAACCCTATAATGCATGTATTAAGGTGTCCAGGCAGTGAGCACCACATAATGCAGTGCAGTCCTGTAAGAATAAGCACAGTAAGTATGGGCATGGAGGGGGTGCAGCAGTGGCTTGTGAAGGGCTGGAGAGTAAATGGACATGCCCAGGGGTAAAAAGCATTAGGGTAACAGAACATAGCCCATAAAAATAGTAATGACTGTGAATGAATAATTATATGAATGCAATAATACTTCATATCTCAATAGGAATACTAAGCAGGGTGCAAGACAAGATACTGGTGGTGATAGTGGTTGGTACAAGTCCTCACATCCCCACAGACACCAGTAACAGCCCTCACCTCCCAACACAGTACCCTTGTAGCGAGTTAATCTTATACTCGCTTCATTATCTTATAGCATAACTAATTAACACTAATTACAGAAGCTACACAGGTGATACTTTGGTGTGAGTTGAGCGCACTGAGCGTCGGTATCGCTACACCCTTGTTCCTTAACAACCCTTTGGACCTTTATTACAGAAAAATAGAATCAATTAATTTAATAAAATATAAAATATAAGTGCTTACTTACGATAATACTATCGGTGGAACACAAAATCTTCTTCTTCTTGATAGTAGGTGCAGTTTGCATGAAGGGTTGGTCCTCGCCATGACTGAACTGACGACAAAATGGCCGATGTGTTGATATGGCGTCAGGTGACGCTGTGACGTCACAGGTGAGGGACGCTTTGCGCATTACTCCCTCGTACTTAAAAAGTACTACAGGTACTTTTTGGTTTTATTTTTGAATATGGCAGAAGTTGGACAGCTTTTCAAATCATTATAAGGGAGTGAGTTCCATAGACTAGGTCCCTTTATTTACATAGAGTGTTTACATAGATTAAGTTTGACTCTGGGGATATCAAAGAGATATTTATGTAAGGTGGGGACGTGGCCATGTGTTCTATTACATCTGTCCAGGAAGAGTTTCAGAACAGGGTTTGCAGTTAGAAAAAGGGCTTTATAAACGTAATTTACACAGGAGAATGTATGGAGTGAATTTGTTTAGCATGTTTAAGGATTTGAACAAGGGAGCTGTGTGTTGTCTGAAGGTAGAGTTAGTTATTGTCCTGATAGCAGATTTTTACTGGATGATGATGGGCTTGAGGTAGTTTGCAGAGGTTGAACCCCAAGCACAAACGCCATAAGAATGATAGGGATAGATAAGTGCATAATAGAGTGAGAGGAGAGCAGAGTAGGGTACATAATATCTGATCTTAAACAGTATACCAACTGTTTTAGAAACCTTTTTAGTTATGTGTTGTATATGGGTGCGGAAGTTGAGTCTCTTGTCTAAGTATAGGCTAAGAAACTTTCCATCATTTTTATTGCTAATGTTTACATTATCTATCTGAAGCTGAATTGCATTTGTTGATTTGTTTCCAAATAAGATATAGTAGGTCTTTTCTATGTTTTGTGTGAGGTTTGTTGGTTGACATCCACAAGTAGACTTTTTTTAATTAATTGTTTACAACATTATTTAACAGGAGTGGGTTGGGGTCAGAGTAGATGAGTAGTATCATCAGCCAACAATATAGGTTTAAGTATGTTAGAGACATTAGGGAGATCATTGATGTATATAAGAAACAGGAGGGTCCTAGGATGCTGCTCTGTGGCACCTTTACGGTAATTAAGTGGTAGAGTGGGAGAGGTTATATCATTGATGGCTTCATATTGGTGTCTGTTACTAAGATAGGATCGGATATAGTTTAGGGCAAGGCCACGGATTCCATAATGGTGGAATTTAAGTAAGAGGTAGTTATGGTTAACAGTATCAAAGGCCTTTCTCAGGCCGATGAAGAGTTCAATTGGAAACTCACTTTTGTCAAGGGCTGAGAAGATTAAGTCAAGCAGACTAACAATAGCATCATTGGTACTCTTTTGGGAGCGGAAGCCAAACTGACAGGGACTTAGTATATTGAATTTTACAAGATTGGAGTAGAGCTGTTTGTAAAAAAAAAAAAAATAATTTTGATAATATAGGTAGATTCGATATGGGTCTGTAATTATTTATGTCTGCCGTGTTACCTCCTTTATGAACTGGCGTTACTCTTGCTTTTTTAAGGATATCAGGGAAGGTATGACACTCTAGGGATTTGTTGAACAGCAGTGCTATGGATGGTGCAAGGGCATGGGAGGCACGCCTGTGTACCATCGATGGTATTTCACTAATGTTCCCAGCTTTGGTTTTTAGCGAGTGAATGATGGACACAACATCTGTAGGGCTGACCGGAGAGAGGAGAAGAGAGTTTGGATAGCTGCGTGAAAGATATGTGGTAACATATGTCTGAGTCTCTGGGATTTTTCGGGCAAGGTGAGCACCAAACGATGAAAAGAAGCTATTAAATTCAGTTGCTGTTTCAAGATCTGTTGCAGGTGTATAACCATCCTTGGAGATTTTTATCTTATTATGTGAATGTTGTTTAGCTCCTAGGATGGTAGAGATGGCTCTCCATGTGCTTTTTATGTTGCCTTTTGCTTCTTTGAATCTATTCTCGTAATAGGAACGCTTTGCTCTTATTATACTGGTAAGCACTGATGAATACCTCTTAACTACTTCTTTTCCAACTAGGCCAATCCTAAGTTTTTTTTTCATATTCATGTTTCTTGTCGATTGCTTTAAGTATGCCATTAGTGAGCCAGGGATTATTTAACCTTTTTGCCAGTTACTTGCTTGGTGAGGAGAGGACAATAAGTATTGTAAAGGCTTTAAATTTTGGAAAGAGGCTAGTTAACGAATTATTATCCTGTGTATTGATAAATTTAGATTCCCAGTTTACATTGTGGAGGGCATTTGTGAGATTGCCTATTGCCGCTTCACATTGTAACCTAAAGGTAATTTTCTTGTTACCTGGTGGTGTTATGGCCATGTTCGCTACAAGGAAGGTAGGATAGTGGTCAGTTGTTCTGTCAGTGATTATACTTGATGTAAGAGGAGCTGTTATGTTGGTCCATCAGTGATCCAGGGTAGTCGCAGATGTTTGAGTGACTCGGGTGGGCCTGGTGATTGCGGGGATGAGCATACAGGAATTCATGCTGTTGAGGAAACAGTCTACTTGAGGGTTATTTTGTAGCCCTAGGTCAATATTGAAATCACCTCTGAGAACTATGTGATTTTTGTTGAGATTATTGTTTATGATAAGGTTCCTCAAGTTGTTATTGTATTTGTGTCTAGCTTCAGACACAAGCATGTTACAGTTATGTCTTAAAGAGTTGAGAGCAATTAAGGATGATAAAGAGTCACTTACAACTAATGTATCAAGTTTGGATACTTGTACACATTTCAGTGCAAGGAGCAAGGCAAATAGTTCAGTCTGAAGGGTAGAGGCCCAGTTGTTTATACGGACTCCCCACTCAAAATATAAGTCATATCCTATTGCCAGGACAACTGCACTTCCAGCTGCACCCGTTGGGCGCTGTAGGAAACCTTCAGTGTATATGATTTGAGAGAGAGAATGCTCTGTGGACAGAGCATCAATATGGCTTAAGACGTTGAGCTTTGCCTCAAGACAAAGCTGGGACTGATCTCTAATTTGCTCCTTTGATGGAAAGGGAGGGATTAAAATTGAAAAGGGTGTAATTTCCTACAGTGCAGGAAAGTGCTATTGTTGTCTCTCTTGGTACAAATTATAAATCTGATACTTTCTGAGTTCAGTTCCAATTTTATTTATCTATTTGAAACAATGTTTACATTCAATAAAGAAATTCTGGAGGGCTTCTGTGCAAGGGTTAGGATGAGCTAGCCTAAGCATTTTTATACCAATTTGACAGTTATTTTCAGTAACACGATAAACAACGCTCGGAATATTAAGTTCCTTTCTCATATTAAGTATCTTTGTGGTACGAAGGCACCCAAGGATTATCCTCAAGGCTTCGTTCTGCAATTTTTCAAGCCCTCCAAGCTTTCTTTCAGGATGCCTTAAAGTTAATTTAGTTCATTTATTATGCACCCCATACCCATCTTGTGGGCGGTAGTGGAAAGGGTTGCAGAGGCACATAATGGGCTCAGGGACTGAACCCAACAATTCATTTAGCTAAGCAAGTTACAATCTTGATGAGCTAGTTACAAAATTCAGTATAAGTCGTCACATCAACAATAGGTTCGAGATCGATCACAAGTACAGTTTCTAAATTAAGCAACTGACATATGTGGAGAGCTAGTGTCACAATTGATATGTTTGTCCTGCACACCGCTCCCCATCCAGTGGGCAGCGGTGGATAGGTTACAATCACTTAGTTACTACTTACAGTTAGCAAACTGGGGATATTTGGCTAAAATTTCTGGTACCAGATCATTTTGAATGAAATATTGACACATCGTTGGTACATTGGTTATAGAATTGTCTCTGAATTCACTATCACATAGTGACGAAGGGGTGTGCAAATAATTTTGTTGACAGTTAACATTTGGTCAGGTCTACATCGGCAGATAATGAGAATTCCCAGAAATACTTGTAACCGAGTCTAAGCCGAGCAGTAGTAACATCTAGAAGTCTGCTGATTTTATTGGATGAACCATAGATGTGTGGCTCCTTTTGCATAATAGTATTGAACGAAAGTTAATCTCCCCAAACACTTTCGCGTTTTGGGCAAGTTACCCCTCCACTCTCTCCATTTTTGTTTGGACATTCCCTGGTAGTGCGCGGAAATACTGAAAAGTGTATACTCTTTTCAACTTTGTCACCTTAATTCTCGTCCTATGTCTTTCATTTTGGTATCAATGCGTTCGCAATAGAATTCCCAACAGAACTATGTGCATATAATGTCAAAGACAGCAGCGCGCTCCACCCGCCGACAAGATGAATGTAGGCCAAGGGTACCAGAAAAAGAAAGCTGAGCCACCCTCAGGCAACTCTCATTACATTAGAGAGCGTGATAATACTGAAAAGTGTATACCCTTTTCAACTTTGTTACCTCAATTCTCATCCTAGTTTTTTCAATTTGGCATCAATGTGTTCGCAATAGAATTCTCTACAGGACTAAAGGCATATAAACTCCAAAAGCCCGGCTTACCATCCGCAACAAACAGAGTAAGCGAGTGTGTGTTACCAGGGAGCGCACAAGAGCGATAAAATGTATACACTCTTTTCATTTTGGTCACCCCAATTGTCATCCTAGGTCTTTTATTTTGGTATCAATGTGTTAGCAATAGAATTATCTACAGGTTTAAATGCATATAAACTCCAAAAGCAAGGTGTACCATCCGCACAAAACAGAGAAAGTGAGAGAAAGTAACCCGGGAGCACTCTAGTGCAATGTAATGTGAACACTCTTTTCACTTTGGTTACCTCAATTCTCGTCATATGTCTTTCATTTTGGTATCAATGTGTTCGCAATTGTATCTGCTGGCATTTTACCCTTTGCTTGGATCTGAAGGGTTTTAGGCTCACCACGATGCAATCTGATAGTACCGCAGGTGTATATACCTATCTTCAAGCAGCAATTCACTCATTCAAACCGACTTATAATAGTTATCCATATATAAATGGTAATCTTTGTTCTACCTGTTAACCTGTCATATGAAGAAAGATTGTCAAAGCTTATATTACATTCTCTAGAAAAGCAAAGAATTAGGAGTGACATATGGTAGAGGTGCACAATGGGATGAATGGACATAACAAAGGGGACATTAATGGGGTATTAAAAGTAGCAACACAAGACAGAACTCGAAACAAAGTGTAAAAATTGGAAAAATTTAGATTTAGGAAAGAACTGCATGAGTAAATACACTGGGTTTGTACCTTAAGGTTCATGTATGCAATATTACAGAGTTCCAGTTAACTCCCATGCATGCAATTAATTTATGTTATGTTTATGTTTTTTATGTTAAAATGTTTTTGTTGATTTGTTTGTATATTTTCATAAGTAAAGCATGCTTACCGTCTTATTCCAAGTTTTATGATAACTTTACAAGGTTTAAAACATAAAGTTCAATATATATTCTGGTTTTCACACAGGAATTATACGTTAATATAACATCATAATAACGTAATGATGTCGTGTAAATAACGTTATACTGACGTCATATAAATGTTATATTTATGTTATAAGAACGTAAATTGGATAGCTTTACAGAAAGTAAACAAAAAAAACTAAATGTTGACTGAAAATTATTTATTCTTAAATATAAAGCATGAAAACATTATAATACCATAGCATTCACTATTATTTTTAAATTTTTACATAAATCTTAAAAAACTGTGTCTCAAGAATATATGTTTTTAGTTATATCCTTTGGTTTTAAGAACATCAGATATACGTATTTATGTCAAAAGTTACAGTATTACCTTTGTGGAACCATTTAAAAACGTCCACAAACGTTCTGTGTTTGCTGGGCACGATCTTGTGTCCGCGGGGGGAGTAAAGTGTTTAATTATAAAAACAAAATCGCCCTTCATTGCTTCACCCAGCCTGACCAAAAAAAAAAAAAGATATTTTAACAATTTATTTATTTAAGTAAAATGATTTTCTATGTTTAGTGTGAGTTTGTTGGTTGACATCCACAAGTGGATTTTTTTAAGCATGTTAGAGACATTAGGCAGATCATTGATGTATATACGAAATAGGAGAGGTCCTAGGATGCTGCCCTGCGGCACCCCTACGGTACAGTGGGAGAGGATGTATCATTGATGGCTACATATTGGTGTCTGTCACTATAATAGGATTGAAAACATTTTGGGGGTACAAAATCGGATACAGTTCAGGGTAAGGCCACGGATTCTATAATGGTGGATTTTAATTAAGAGGTAGTTATGGTATCAATAGCCTTTCTCAGGTCAATGAAGAGTCCAATCGGAAACTCACTTTTGTCAAGGGCTGAGCAAGGGTTGCACCACCCACAGCAAAGCTATGGGTGGTGCAAGGGCATGGGAGGTACTCTTGAATACCATGATGGTATTTCACTAATGTTCCCAACTTTGGTTTTTAGTCCAAAGTTTGGACTTAGTTTAGTTTGGTCTTAATAATGATGAAGGATGCATATCGCCTATGCACCATTAACCTAAATACAGAGTAAGTAAAAATTTTAATTTTAAGTAATTACCCACTTAAATTGGAAATTAATAACTCCAAAAATTTATATATGCACTAAAGCGTTCTGAAGAATAATGGAAACAGACCCAAGTATCAGTTGGGTTAACCCATGTATCGCGTTTTCAAAATGGTCATCCCATGTTGGAATAGACGAACGCCGAAATAATATCGTTGAAAACATCTTGATAACTTATTAAACCAAAATTATTTGTCAGAATAAGGACAGAAATGGAAGCTATATGTAAGATATCTACCAGACAAATATCTTAAGTAACACCGAAGATATTTGATCGATCGACGGAGCTACTCTCTCTCTCTCACATCAATGTTTATTTCACGTAAATTCGTTAATAAACAAAAATGTTTTATATATCTTAAGAAAGACAGAAACATAAGCTTCATTTTAAATACTTTACTATAGACATATTTATAACCCAAGTGAAACTATATATGTTTACAATTACCTAGGTATCAGTATCTAGCCAGGCAGGGATCACAGGCTGCACAATACTGATAAATTATGTAATTCACAGAGATGCTTCAGCTAAGGATGGATAACTTAGGCACTCTGCAGGGGGTGCCTAAGTTATCCATCAATGGATAACTAGGCACCCCGCAGGGAGATGTCCTCAGTCCTACCTTATTTAATATCTTAATAAACACACTCTTGTTGATCGTGTTACTGAAATTAACTGTTAAATTGGTATAAAAATGCTTAGGCTAACTCATCCTAACCCTTGCACAGAAGCCCTCCAGAATTTCTTTATTGAAGGTCAGCATTGTTCCAAATGGATAACTAAAACTGGAACTGAACTCAAAATGTATCAGCTTTATAATTTGTACCAAGAGAAACAACAACGACACTTTCCTGCACCGTGGGAGATTAACCCTTTCCAATTTTAATCCCTCCCTTTCAACCCAAGAAGCAAATTAGAGGGCAGCCCAAGCTTCGTCTTGAGGCAAAGATCAATGCCTTAAGCCATATTGATGCTCTGTCCACAGAGCATTCTCTCTCTCAAATCATATACACTGATTGTTCCCTACACCGGCCCACGGGTGCAGTTGTTCTGACAATGGGCGATGGCTAGTACTTTGAGTGGGGAGTCCGTATAAACAACTGGGCCTCTACCCTTCAGATCGAACTATTTGCCTTGCTTCTTGCACTGAAATGTGTACAAGTCTCCAAACTTGATACATTAATTGTACGTGACTCCTTATCATCCTTAATTGCTCTCAACTCTTTAACACATAACTGTAACATGCTCGTGTCCGAAGCTAGACAAAATTATTAAGGATTGTAACAGAGTCCATTTCATGTGGTCTCCATCTCATGTTGGCCTCCGAATGCATGATAGAGCTGATAAGTTAGCCAAAGAATCTGCCTTTAAAGGAGCCGTTGAGTGTAACCTTGGATTGTCAATCAGCAATCTGAGAGCAGCAGTACACCGAGAACTTCAACAAGATCTTGTAGATCTGAGGCAAAGTGAAATTGACACCAGTAATTCCATCTATCATCATACTATCATGCAAGAGGAGCCACACATCTATGTTTCATCCAATAAAGTCACACCTTACCTGATATCCTTAAAACTGCTAACTGCCAACAAACTCACCCTTAACATTGACAAAACTTTCTATATTCTGTTTGGCAATAAATCCTTTAATCAAATAAATCTCAAAATAAACAATACCCAAATTTGTAACAAATTAGAAGGCAAATTCCTTGGCATTCTCATTGTCCACAAGCTGAATTTCCAGGGACACATTCTAAATATATAAAAAAAAGTTTCAAAAACTGTGGGCATTCTTTCTAAGATCAGATATTATGTACCACGCCCTGCCCTGGTGACTCTCTATTACTCCCTTATCTATCCAAATCTCAACTATGGTATTTGTGCTTGGGGCTCTACTACCCAAAATCACTTACGTCCTCTAATTACTCAACACAAAGCTGCTATTAGGACAATATCCAACTCTGGCCCCAGACATCACTCGGTACCCCTACTCAAATCTCTGAATATGTTAGACATTAAGTCACTGCACATTCTCTCATGTGTATTATACATATTGTGACGATAATCTCTTTCAAGAGAGATTGAGCCTGCTCTTCCCTCCAAAGTACGTCACCTCAACAGATAATATAGAAGATATATCCAACAAGTATCTCCAAAACGTTTTGCCCAGAGAGAAAAACGTATCCAGCACCGGCGCACCTGCTCACCCCCGCCACCGTTAACCGGCAAACTGCTTGTCCATCGCCTGCCTGTCGCTGATTGGCTGGTGCCCAGTCGCACCTGCCCCACCACCCTCCACCACGAGTTGATGTCTGGGCTGCAGCGACCCAGAGAAGGCAGAATATCTCAGTGCTCCACACAGTTGACACGTCTCATTGGTAGACTAAGCCTTGGCTTACGTGTACTAAGGGAGGTGGCAGCTCGAAGCCAATATTCCTGCACTATTATTTACTTTGCTATTATTCACTTGTCTTAACGTAACTTTTCATTTGCCAGTGATTATTCTTATTATTTTGTTTGTTGATTTGGCTGTTACATTTTATACTCAATTTTATTCATGTCTTGCTTTTCTAACGTAATTAAAATTTCATTGTTAAATTTACTTGTGTTTTGTGTGTCTTCCCATTACCTTACCACAGACGAAAGTTCCAGCTTTTCTCTTTTTTTTTTTTATGTGACGAGGCCATGCCCCTAGCTTTTGAAACAGCCGAACACCAACGCGTTACCGTCACAATATATAAAACGTTAAACTGTAATGCCAATCATGATCTCAAAAGCTTCATAGAAGGTTGTAACAGAACCCAGGAGCACTACACCAGAATTAAATACAGTTTGGATATTCCTAGAGTACGACTTAATTAAACTAGAAATGCTCTACAAATCAAGGGGCCCAGAATGTGGAATGACCTTCCCAACCATGTTAAAGACTGTACCTCTCTCAACCAGTTTAAGATAAAAACGAAGCAGTATACCTGATAAATTCCCTGTAACCTACCTTACCCCTCTATTGTCAACCCATGTCTGTTATTTTTTTTTAATGAACACTGTTTGTCAACCTATTGTATTTGTGCTGCTTTTCAGTCATGTTCCCCCTTTTTTTTTTTCTTTTTATCTTTATTTGTATTTGTTCTCAACACATTTTATTCTTTATGCTCAATTAGTATTAAGTTCTAGATATTAATGTTTTTCCTGCCCGAAACGCATTGCGTAATAGTGGCTTTAGGCATTGTATGTACTAGCTCTATCTATATATTGATCCATTATTGTAACATCACTTGTATGTATGTACCTTACCTGAATAAACATATTTATTATTATTTATTTAAAAAAGCTAGAGTAACGCCAGTCCATAAAGGAGGCAATCCGGCGGACATAAACAACTATAGACCAATATCAAATCAACCCATTCTATCAAAAATATTTGAAAAGATTATTTACAAACAGCTCTATTCCTACCTCGTAAAATTCGACATACTCAGCCCCTGCCAGTTTGGCTTTCGGTCCCAAAAGAGCACCAATGATGCAATCATTAGTCTCCTTGACGCAATCTACTCAGCCCTTGACAAAAATGAGTTTCCGATTGGACTCTTCAGTGACCTAAGAAAAGCCTTTGATACTGTTAATCACAACTACCTCTTACTTAAACTCCAGCATTATGGAATCCGAGGCCTTGCCCTTGACTACATCCGATCCTATCCTAGTGACAGACACCAATATGTAACCATCAATGGCACAACTTCTTCCACTCTACCAATTACCGTTGGAGTGCCAAAGGGCAGCATCTTAGGACCTCTTCTATTTCTTATATATATATATCAATGATCTGCCTAATGTCTCTAATATTCTTAAACCTATATTGTTTGCTGATGATACTATCCTTATCTATTCAGACCCCAACCCACATACACTAAATAATGTTGTGAATAATGAATTAAAAAAAAAGTCCACTTATGGATGTCAACTAACAAACTAACACTAAACATAGAAAAGACTTACTACATCTTATTTGGAAGCGAATCATCGAATGCAATTCAGCTACAGATAGGCAACATTAACATCAGTAATAAAAATGATGGCAAGTTTCTTGGCCTATTCCTAGACAAGAGACTCAACTTCAGCACCCACATTCAACACATAACTAAGAAAGTCTCTAAAACAGTTGGAATACTCTCCAAAATAAGATAATACGTTCCTAACTCTGCTCTCCTCTCACTATATTATGCACTAATCTATCCCTATCTTAATTATGGTATCTGTGCATGGGGGGTCTAGCACTGCAAACCACCTTAAGCCCATCATCACCCAGTAAAAATCTGCTATCAGAATAATAACAAACTCTGCTTTCAGACAATACTCAGCTCCCTTGTTTAAATCCCTTAACTTGCTAAATATTAACTCCCTCCACACATTCTCTTGTGTCAATTACATTTACAAAACCCTGTTCTTAAATGCAAACCATGCTCTGAATTTCTCCCTGGACAGATGTAATAGGACCCATTATCACCACACCAGAAATATATATCTCTTTGATATCCCCAGGGTCAACTTAATCTGTGTAAATACTCTATGCAAATTAAGGGACCTAGTCTATGGAACTCACTCCCTAGTGAATTGAAAAGCTGTCAAACTTTTGCCTCATTTAAAAACAAAAATAAAAAGTACAAAATTTCATCTTCGAACTTTCCTACACGGAGCTTTAAATTTGCTCTGTATCTAGTGTTACCCAATCTCCCAATCTTTATGTACTTAATCCAAAAAACTTTATCATTGTGTTCATTGCTGTTTTTTTATGTGCTAGCCATATGCTGCATTGTGCCTATTAATTTTTGTTAAACTACCATTCAAGCTGTCATTGCAATCAATCTGAGCTACCTATGTACTTTAATATGCCTACAATTTTCTCTCTCTTTTTTTTTCTTGCTATGTAACTTTTATCATTTTCATAAATTTGAAGGAAATTAACTTAATATGGACCTGCCCGAAACGCTGCGCGTACTAGTGGCTTTACATCAATGTAATTACTATGCTATGTATCCTCTCTATCTCAATGTACCTGTGAGCCTCTTGTTGATCACTTGTGACACAAAGATTATTGATGTGTGTATTTCGGTGGGTTATTAGATATGTATGTGTATGTATATATGTATACGTATATATATTTATGTACATGTATGTATGAGAGTGTATACATGTATATAACATTAATAATTTTGTAACTAGCGTCAAAAATTGTTATTTGCTTAGCTAAACGAACTAGAAGGTTCAGTTCCTGAACCGATTATCTGCCTCTGTAATCCTTTACACCACCGCCCACGGGATGGGTATGAGGTGCATAATAAAGAAAGAAATTGAATTGACCTTCTTGAATATATATATATATATATATATATATATATATATATATATATATATATATATATATATATATATATATATATATATATATATATATATATATATATGTCGTACCTAGTAGCCAGAACGCACTTCTCAGCCTACTATGCAAGGCCCGATTTGCCTAATAAGCCAAGTTTTCATGAATTAGTTGTTTTTCGACTACCTAACCTACCTAACCTAACCTAACCTAACTTTTTTGGTTACCTAACCTATAAAGATAGGTTAGGTTAGGTTAGGTAGGGTTGGTTAGGTTCGGTCATATATCTACGTTAATTTTAACTCCAATAAAAAAAATTAACCTCATACATAATGAAATTATGGATTATAAACAGTGACAATCGAGGGAGGACGCTACGCACGCTACGCTCCTCACTATAAGCTGTATAACAGCCCTTAAACTTACGCCAGATGATGTAGACCACCACCCACAGGCAGCTAAGTACATGGAGTCCAAGCATGTTATAGCAAAACCAAAGTAACCGACCAAAATCAACTCATTCCATCTCAAATAAGTTTCAAAACAATCCTCTACGGTGTGAGTACCAGTGCATGCTGCCGCCACCGCGCTGCCTGACGCAAGTTTCTTCTCAACATATACCCCCCAGTCCATTCTAACCAATCATGTCTCCTAAAAATGTGACTGTGCAGGGAAATAAGGGCAACAAACCCCTTAACAAGACATCCATCCCGGCCAACTCTAACAATATCCGTGTTTCTCCGTCTGGAAGCTTTGGGGTCCGGGGTGGCGGGGCTGCCCTCCCCTCCACCCCATTGAGCAAGGGAGCAGAGTCCTCTCAACCCTCTCCTATGAACATGCTAGCATCCCAGTATAATCAACTCAAGCGAGCTTCCGGTCCCTCACCGGAATTCACTAACTGGACCGAGAATCAGTGGTTCAAAAAGTTGTGCCTAGTCCTCGAGTCACAAAATACTATCATCTTGAGTCTTCTCAACGAGAATCTAGCGAACCGCGCTAATCTCCAACAACAACAACAAGAAATAACCCTCCTCCGCGAGGATATTAGAAACTACAAGGCTAGCCAAGACCAACTACAGCATGATTTGAATGATCTCCATGAGGAAAACAACCTTCGGAAAACTGATGAAGCCTTAAAAAAACAGGAGGAAGCTCTCAGCAAAATGACTGCATGTATCAGTACATTTTCAGCTCAACGTTCCGTCTCCCAGGAGGAACAAGACCAGCAAAAGCTGCTAGACTCTGTTATCGTGTCGTCCCAAGATATACCTGTGGAACATGAAGGTGAAAATTGTTTCGAAATAGCTCAGGATCTCTTAAAAAACAAATTGCAGCTCAGTCTAAACAAAACTGACGTTATTGCTGCCTACAGAGTAGGCAAAAAGAATCCATCAGGTCTAAATCAACGGAAAATTCGCCTGAAGCTGTCTTCCCAGTTCACGAAATCCCATCTAGTCCGGACAGCTGCATCCCAACGGAAGGGATTATACATCAACGAGTGCTTGACCAGGAACAGACAGCAAATCCTCTACCGCCTGCGTCAAATCCGGCAACAAAACCCAGATGCTATTCTTCAGTGCTTCGTTAGAGATGGTCTGATAAAGGTGAGAAAAACCGCAGAGGGCAAAATGTTTACTATTACTAGAGAAGAAAACCTCAACACTTTCCTCTCCCAATGTGGTTTGTCTCACCTTATCACTCCCAATGAATTAACTTAATTAACCCCCTGTCAACTAGTGGGGCTAGGTATCCTAAGTCTCCTTGGTTCATTTTCTGACTTAATTTTTAACTTACTCTTACCTAGTCATTTACCGAAATTATTCAATTGAGTTATTAAGTAGTTCTTCAGGTCTTTTTAATTATACAGTCATTACTGAACTATCTATAGTTATTAATCATTAGCTTAAATTTGCCTATGTTTATTATTCAACTTTTCTTTGATTTCATTTATTACCTAGGTTGCCTAGCCTTGCCATGCTCCCTTACTCCATTGTACCCCTGGCTTTGTCTGCATCTCAAATTGCAAATTGTTACTTACAGTGTACCTGTGAGTACTCGTAAGCAATCTACCTCATTTTTGCTCAATTTGTTTTTTTTGTATTGCTTAGTCTTGCTTATATTTTTTGTTTTGTATCTCTATATCTTGTGTTTTGTATAGTCCATGTTTACATGTTTTTTCTTTAATCTCATTAATTGCCTAGGTTGCCTAGCCTAGCCATACTCCCTTACTCCATTGTACCCTTGTAAGCCCCTTTTGTGTTTGTTTTGTACAGTATTGTGTATATATTTTTCCCTATTTTATAGCTTATTTCTACTTATTTCTGATTCTACAATCAGCTTTTTTTATGCAGTCAAGTATAGACCCAGAACTTAACCTCTTATCCACTATCTATGACAATAATCACTTTAATGATCTAAATTGCAGATATTTTGCAGCACATGATGTAAACAATGTATTAACTCATAATCACAATATCTCTGTAATCAATTTGAACGTTAGATCCCTAGGTAAACACTTCGATGATGTTAGTGCCTTGATTGAAACTATTGGCAACAAATTCTCTTTTATTATACTTACTGAAACATGGTTGAAAGAGGATACTACTCATCTCTTTAACATGCCTTACTACTCAGCAATTCACAACTGTCGTCAACTTCAGAGAGGTGGTGGCACTGCTCTTTACTACCACCAAGAACTAACATGCTTAAAAGAAATTAGTACTAGAGACTGCTATGGGGAGTATATCTTCGCCAGCTTCAGAGTCAAGGGTGCCGAGTCTGTCCTGTCTGTGGGTGCAGTCTATAGAATTCCCAACACTGATGTGTCTGTATTCAACTCAAACCTTAGAAATCTAATACTTGATAACAGACTGAACAAAAACCTCCTAATTATCGCAGGGGACTTTAATATTGACCTCTGCGAGCCAGAACACCCTACTGCTGTTAGCTTCCTCAACTGTATGAATTCCTGCCTCCTCATACCCTTAATCACTAGACCTACTAGAATCACTGATAGCACTGCCACGACTCTAGATCACATCTGGACCAACATAACCTCTCCGCTTACTTCAGGTATAATCACCGATAGCACTACAGACCACTACCCCACATTTCTCTTAACTAACATTAGCAAACCACCTCTAGAAACAAGGGAGTTAAGCTTTAGGCTGCACAATGAAACTGCTATAAACAATTTTATAACTGCTGCTGATAATGTCAACTGGGAGTCCGAGTTAGGTAACATAGGGGACATCAACCTAGCAGTGCAATCTTTTCTACAAACAACTCTTAGCCTTTATAACACCCACTGTCCTAGGCTTACAAAACAAGTCACAAGCAAAAGGCTTAACAATCCTTGGCTTACAAAGGGAATACTGAAATCCATTAACAAAAAACACGACCTTGAGAAGAAGTATAGGTTAGGAATTGTCTCCAAAGAATTCTCAAAGAATTACTCATTATTGCTATCTAAGATAATTAGACGAGCCAAAACTAAATACTACGAAGATAAATTTACTCAAATAAAGAGCAACATTAAACAAACTTGGAGCACAATTTCACAAATATTGGGATCAAAGAAATCTTTAAATAACAAACCGACTCTCCTGTCTAATAACGATGGTCAGCTTTCAGCCTCTGATTCTGCTATTGAGTTCAATAGGTTCTTCTCTTCCATTGGTTCATCCCTTGCAAATGATATTCCATCTTCCAGTACTGACATTAAGGACTATCTTACAGGTAACTATCCACAGTCTCTGTACCTAAAGCCTATTAACTCCACTGACGTCAATGAGATAATCCTTTCCCTTAAAACCAAGTCTGGTGCCCTTGAGGAGATACCAACTTTAATTTACAAAAAAGCCTCCAGATCTTTAGCCCCTGCTATTGCTTTGCTCTTCAACAAGTCACTTGAACTCCAAACCTTTCCAGATATTCTAAAAAAAGCGAGAGTAACGCCTGTCCACAAATGTGGTGACCCCACAGATGTTAACAACTACAGACCTATATCAATCCTGCCAAACTTGTCAAAAATTTTTGAAAAACTTATATATAAGCAGCTTTACTCATATCTAGCCAAACTCAATATACTTAGCCCTTGCCAATATGGCTTCAGACCCAAAAAAAGCACTAACGATGCACTTATTAGTATGCTTAACTCGATTCATACAGCTCTTGATAAAAAGGAGTTCCCTGTTGGGTTATTTGTGGACCTGCGTAAAGCTTTTGATACTGTCAACCACCATAACCTTCTTCTTAAATTACATCATTATGGAGTCAGAGGACACTCCCTACAATACCTCGAGTCCTACCTTACTGACAGGCTCCAATATGTTTCTGTGAATAATACAATTTCTCCCACCCTACCCATCAACATTGGTGTTCCTCAGGGCAGCATACTTGGCCCTCTCCTCTTTCTCATCTACATTAATGACCTTCCAAATGCCTCCCAACACCTCAAACCAATTCTATTTGCTGACGACACAACCTTCATTTACTCCAGTCCTGACCCTCTTGCTCTAAATGCCACAGTAAATACTGAGCTAAATAAAGTCCATCTTTGGCTAACTGCCAACAAACTCACCCTTAACATTGACAAAACTTTCTATATTCTGTTTGGCAATAAATCCTCTAGTCTTATAAATCTCAAAATAAACAATACCCAAATTTGTAACAAATTAGATGGCAAATTCCTTGGCATTCTCATTGACCACAAGCTGAATTTCCAGGGACACATTCTAAATATATCAAAAAAAGTTTCAAAAACTGTGGGCATTCTTTCTAAGATCAGATATTATGTACCACGCCCTGCCCTGGTGACTCTCTATTACTCCCTTATCTATCCTTATCTCAACTATGGTATTTGTGCTTGGGGTTCTACTACCCAAAATCACTTACGTCCTCTAATTACCCAACACAAAGCCGCTATTAGAACAATATCCAACTCTGGGCCCAGACATCACTCGGTACCCCTACTCAAATCTCTGAATATGTTAGATATTAAGTCACTGCACATTCTCTCATGTGTTTTATACATATATAAAACGCAAAACTATAATGCCAATCCTGATCTTAAAAGCTTCATAGAAGGTTGTAACAGAACCCATGAGCACCACACCAGAAATAAATACAGTTTTGATATTCCTAGAGTACGTCTTAATCAAACTAGTAATGCTCTGCAAATCAAGGGGCCCAGAATGTGGAATGACCTTCCCAACCATGTTAAAGACTGTACCTCTCTCAACCAGTTTAAGATAAAAACTAAACACTACTGTACCTAATAAATTCCCTGTAATCTACCTCACTCCTCTATTGTCAACCCATGTCTGTTATTTTTTTTTTTTTTTTTAATCAACACTGTTTGTCAACCTATTGTATTTGTGCTGCTTTTTCAGTCATGTTCCCCCTTTTTTTTATCTTTATTTGTATTTGTTCTCAACATCTTTTATTCTTTATGCTCAATTAGTATTAAGTTCTAGATATTAATGTTTTCTTGCCCGAAACGCATTGCGTAATAGTGGCTTTAGGCATTGTATGTACTAGCTCTATCTATATATCAATCCATTAATGTAACATCACTTGTATGTATATACCTTACCTGAATAAACATCTGAATCTGAATCTGAATCTGAAATGGGTAGCTTTATCATTTCAAAAGAAAAAAATTAGAGAAAATATATTATTTCAGGAAAACTTGGCTTATTAGGCAAATCGGGCCTTGCATATAGACTGAGAAGTGTGTTCTGGCTACTAGGTACGACATATATATATATATATATATATATATATATATATATATATATATATATATATATATATATATATATATATATATATATATATATATATATATATATATATATATATATATATATATTTATATATATATATATATATATATATATATATATATATATATATATATATATATGTCGTACCTAGTAGCCAGAACACACTTCTCAGTCTATATGCAAGGCCCGATTTGCCTAATAAGCCAAGTTTTCATGAATTAATTGTTTTTCGACTACCTAACCTAACTTTTTCGGCTACCTAACTAAACCTAACCTATAAAGATAGGTTAGGTTAGGTTAGGTAGGGTTGGTTAGGTTCGGCCATATATCTACGTTAATTTTAACTCAAATAAAAAAAAATTGACCTCATACATAATGAAATGGGTAGCTTTAACATTTCATAAGAAAAAAATTAGAGAAAATATATTAATTCAGGAAAACTTGGCTTATTAGGCAAATCGGGCCTTGCATAGTAGGCCGAGAAGTGCATTCTGGCTACTAGGTACGACATATATATATATATATATATATATGTCGTACCTAGTAGCCAGAACGCACTTCTCAGCCTACTATGCAAGGCCCGATTTGCCTAATAAGCCAAGTTTTCCTGAATTAATATATTTTCTCTAATTTTTTTCTTATGAAATGATAAAGCTACCCATTTCATTATGTATGAGGTCAAATTTTTTTTATTGGAGTTAAAATTAACGTTGATATATGACCGAACCTAACCAACCTAACCTAACCTATCTTTATAGGTTAGGTTAGGATAGGTAGCCGAAAAAGTTAGGTTAGGTTAGGTTAGGTAGGTTAGGTAGTCGAAAAAAAATTAATTCATGAAAACTTGGCTTATTAGGCAAATCGGGCCTTGCATAGTAGGCTGAGAAGTGCGTTCTGGCTACTAGGTACGACATATATATATATATATATATATATATATATATATATATATATATATATATATATATATATATATATATGTCGTACCTAGTAGCCAGAACGCACTTCTCAGCCTACTATGCAAGGCCCGATTTGCCTAATAAGCCAAGTTTTCATGAATTAATGTTTTTTCGACGACCTAACCTACCTAACCTAACCTAACCTAGCTTTTTCGGCTACCTAACCTAACCTAACCTATAAAGATAGGTTAGGTTAGGTTAGGTAGGGTTGGTTAGGTTCGGTCATATATCTACGTTAATTTTAACTCCAATAAAAAAAAATTGACCTTATACATAATGAAATGGGTAGCTTTATCATTTCCTAAGAAAAAAATTAGAGAAAATTTATTAAATCAGGAAAACTTGGCTTATTAGGCAAATCGGGCCTTGCATAGTAGGCTGTGAAGTGAGTTCTGGCTACTAGGTACGACATATATATATATATATATATATATATATATATATATATATATATATATATATATATATATATATATATATATATATATATAAATATATATATATGTCGTACCTAATAGCCAGAACGCACTTCTCAGCCTACTATTCAAGGCCCGATTTGCCTAATAAGCCAAGTTTTCATGAATTAATGTTTTTTCGTCTACCTAACCTACCTAACCTAACCTAACCTAGCTTTTTTTGGCTACCTAACCTAACCTTACCTATAAATATAGGTTAGGTTAGGTTAGGTAGGGTTGGTTAGGTTCGGTCATATATCTAAGTTAATTTTAACTCCAATAAAAAAAAATTGACCTCATACATAGAGAAAAGGGTTGCTTTATCATTTCATAAGAAAAAAATTATAGTAAATATATTAATTCAGGAAAACTTGGCTTATTAGGCAAATCAGCCCTTGAATAGTAGGCTGAGAAGTGAGTTCTGGCTACTAGGTACGACATATATATATATATATATATATATATATATATATATATATATATATATATATATATATATATATATATATATATATATATATATATATAACTGAAAACTCACACCCCAGAAGTGACTCGAACCCATACTCCCAGAAGCAACGCAACTGGTATGTACGAGACGCCTTAATCCACTTGACCATCACGACCGGACATAATGAGGTGATAGCCGAGGCTATTTGAACCACCCCACCGCCGGCACTCGGATAGTAATCTTGGGCATAGCATTTTACCAAATCACCTCATTCTTTGGGGCACACGTGAGGAACACAAATGCGAACAAGCCTGAATGGTCCCCAGGACAATATGCAACTGAAAACTCACACCCCAGAAGTGACTCGAACCCATACTCCCAGAAGCAACGCAACTGGTATGTACGAGACGCCTTAATCCACTTGACCATCACGACCGGACATAATGAGGTGATAGCCGAGGCTATTTGAACCACCCCACCGCCGGCACTCGGATAGTAATCTTGGGCATAGCATTTTACCAAATCACCTCATTCTTTGGGGCACACGTGAGGAACACAAATGCGAACAAGCCTGAATGGTCCCCAGGACAATATGCAACTGAAAACTCACACCCCAGAAGTGACTCGAACCCATACTCCCAGAAGCAACGCAACTGGTATGTACGAGACGCCTTAATCCACTTGACCATCACGACCGGACATAATGAGGTGATAGCCGAGGCTATTTGAACCACCCCACCGCCGGCACTCGGATAGTAATCTTGGGCATAGCATTTTACCAAATCACCTCATTCTTTGGGGCACACGTGAGGAACACAAATGCGAACAAGCCTGAATGGTCCCCAGGACAATATGCAACTGAAAACTCACACCCCAGAAGTGACTCGAACCCATACTCCCAGAAGCAACGCAACTGGTATGTACGAGACGCCTTAATCCACTTGACCATCACGACCGGACATAATGAGGTGATAGCCGAGGCTATTTGAACCACCCCACCGCCGGCACTCGGATAGTAATCTTGGGCATAGCATTTTACCAAATCACCTCATTCTTTGGGGCACACGTGAGGAACACAAATGCGAACAAGCCTGAATGGTCCCCAGGACAATATGCAACTGAAAACTCACACCCCAGAAGTGACTCGAACCCATACTCCCAGAAGCAACGCAACTGGTATGTACGAGACGCCTTAATCCACTTGACCATCACGACCGGACATAATGAGGTGATAGCCGAGGCTATTTGAACCACCCCACCGCCGGCACTCGGATAGTAATCTTGGGCATAGCATTTTACCAAATCACCTCATTCTTTGGGGCACACGTGAGGAACACAAATGCGAACAAGCCTGAATGGTCCCCAGGACAATATGCAACTGAAAACTCACACCCCAGAAGTGACTCGAACCCATACTCCCAGAAGCAACGCAACTGGTATGTACGAGACGCCTTAATCCACTTGACCATCACGACCGGACATAATGAGGTGATAGCCGAGGCTATTTGAACCACCCCACCGCCGGCACTCGGATAGTAATCTTGGGCAAAGCATTTTACCAAATCACCTCATTCTTTGGGGCACACGTGAGGAACACAAATGCGAACAAGCCTGAATGGTCCCCAGGACAATATGCAACTGAAAACTCACACCCCAGAAGTGACTCGAACCCATACTCCCAGAAGCAACGCAACTGGTATGTACGAGACGCCTTAATCCACTTGACCATCACGACCGGACATAATGAGGTGATAGCCGAGGCTATTTGAACCACCCCACCGCCGGCACTCGGATAGTAATCTTGGGCATAGCATTTTACCAAATCACCTCATTCTTTGGGGCACACGTGAGGAACACAAATGCGAACAAGCCTGAATGGTCCCCAGGACAATATGCAACTGAAAACTCACACCCCAGAAGTGACTCGAACCCATACTCCCAGAAGCAACGCAACTGGTATGTACGAGACGCCTTAATCCACTTGACCATCACGACCGGACATAATGAGGTGATAGCCGAGGCTATTTGAACCACCCCACCGCCGGCACTCGGATAGTAATCTTGGGCATAGCATTTTACCAAATCACCTCATTCTTTGGGGCACACGTGAGGAACACAAATGCGAACAAGCCTGAATGGTCCCCAGGACAATATGCAACTGAAAACTCACACCCCAGAAGTGACTCGAACCCATACTCCCAGAAGCAACGCAACTGGTATGTACGAGACGCCTTAATCCACTTGACCATCACGACCGGACATAATGAGGTGATAGCCGAGGCTATTTGAACCACCCCACCGCCGGCACTCGGATAGTAATCTTGGGCATAGCATTTTACCAAATCACCTCAGTGAGTTTTCAGTTGCATATTGTCCTGGGGACCAGAATCACTGATAGTACTGCTACGACTCTAGATCACATCTGGACCAACATAACCTCTCCGCTTACTTCAGGTATAATCACCGATAGCACTACAGACCATTACCCCACATTTCTCTTAACTAACATTATCAAACCACCCCTTGAGTCAAGTGAGTTAAGCTTTAGGCTGCACAATGAAACTGCTTTAAACAATTTTATAACTGCTGCTGATAATGTCAACTGGGAGTCCGAGTTAGGTAACATAGGGGACATCAACCTAGCAGTGCAATCTTTTCTACAAACAACTCTTAGACTTTATAACACCCACTGTCCTATGCTTACAAAACAAGTCACAAACAAAAGGCTTAACAATCCCTAGCTTACAAAGGGAATACTTAAATCCATTAACAAAAAACACGACCTTGAGAAGAAGTATAGGTTAGGAACCGTCTCCAAAGAATTCTCAAAGAATTACTCGTTATTGCTATCTAAAATAATTAGACGAGCCAAAACTAAATACTATGAAGATAAATTTACCCAAATAAAGAGCATCATTAAAAAAACTTGGAGCACAATTTCACAAATATTGGGATCAAAGAAGATTTTAAATAACAAACCAACACTCCTGTCCAATAACGTTGGTCAGCTTTCAGCCTCTGATTCTGCATTGAGTTCAATAGGTTCATCTCTTCCATTGGGTCATCCCTTGCAAATGATATTCCATCTTCCAGTACTGATGTTAAGGACTATCTTACAGGTAACTATCCACAGTCTCTGTACCTAAAGCCTACTAATTCCACTGATGTCAATGTGATAATCCTTTCCCTTAAAACCAAGTCTAGTGCCCTCGAGGAGATACCAACTTTAATTTACAAAAAAGCCTCCAGATCTTTAGCCCCTGCTATTGCATTGCTCTTCAACAAGTCACTTGAACTTCAAACCTTTCCAGACATTCTAAAAAAAAGCAAGAGTAACCCTGTCTACAAATGTGGTGATCACACAGATGTTAACAACTACAGACCTATATCAATCCTGCCTAACTTGTCAAAAATATTCGAAAAACTAATCTACAAGCAGCTTTACTCTTTTCTAGCCAAACACAATATACTTAGCTCTTGTCAATATTGCTTCAGACCCAAAAAAAAGCACTGACGATGCACTTATTAGTATGATTAACTTGATTCACGCAGCTCTTGATAAAAAGGAGTTCCCGGTTGGGTTATATGTGGACCTGCGTAAGGCTTTTGACACTGTCAACCGCCAAAACCTTCTTCTTAAATTACATCATTATGGAGTCAGAGGACACTCCCAGCAATACCTCAAATCTTATCTTACTGACAGGCTCCAGTATGTTTCTGTGAATAATACAATTTCTCCCACCCTACCCATCAACATTGGTGTTCCTCAGGGCAGCATACTTGGCCCTCTCCTCTTTCTCATCTACATTAATGACCTTCCAAATGCCTCCCAACACCTCAAACCAATTCTATTTGCTGATGACACAACCTTCATTTACTCCAGTCCTGACCCCCTGGCTCTAAATGCCACAGTAAATACTGAGCTAGAGAAAGTACATCTTTGGCTAACTGCCAACAAACTCACCCTTAACATTGACAAAACGTTTTACATTCTGTTTGGCAATAAATCCTCTAATCATATAAATCTCAAAATAAACAATACCCAAATTTGTAACAAATTAGATGGCAAATTCCTTGGCGTTCTCATCGACCACAAGCTGAATTTCCAGGGACACATTCTAAATATATCAAAAAAAGTTTCAAAAACTGTTGGCATTCTTTCTAAGATCAGATATTATGTACCACGCCTTGCCCTGTTGACTCTCTATTACTCCCTCATCTATCCATATCTCAACTATGGTGTTTGTGCTTGGGGTTCTACTACCCAAAATCATTTACGTCCTCTAATTACTCAACACAAAGCTGCTATTAGGACAATATCCAACTCTAGCCCCAGACATCACTCGGTACCCCTACTCAAATCTCTGAATATGTTAGATATTAAGTCATTGCACATTCTCTCGTGTGTTTTATACATATATAAAACGCTGAACTGTAATGCCAATCCTGACCTCAAAAGATTCATTGAAGGTTGTAACAGAACCCATGAGCACCACACCAGAAATACAGTTTTGATATTCCTAGAGTAAGACTTAATCATACTTGAAATGCTCTTCAAATCAAGGGACCCAGAATGTGGAATGATCTTCCCAACCATGTTAAAGACAGTACCTCTCTCAACCAGTTTAAGATAAAAACGAAGCACTACCTAATAAATTCCCTGTAACCCCTCTGTTGTCAACCCATGTATGTTTTTTGTTTTTTTTCAAAACAACGCTGTTGGAATGTAATTTTCTGTAATAATTTGTAATTGTATTTGTGCTGCTTTTTCAACCATGTTCCCCCCTCTTTTACCTCTATTTTTATTTGTTCTCAACACATTTTATTCTTTTTACCCATTAGTTTTAAGCTTTAGTCATTAATGTTTTTCCTGCCCGAAACGCTTTGCGTAATAGTGGCTTTAGGCATTGTATGTACAAGCTCTATCTATTAACCCAACAAACTTTGTAAAATCTCTTTATGTATGTACCTTACCTAAATAAACATTTTTTTTTATTTTTTTTTATGTACTTAAGATGAGATCATTTGATTGGTAGGGAAATGTATATTAATGAAGGAATTTTCTCATCAGATTCAAATGCAAATTGATGTCCATTCTTTATTTTTTGTTTAGGGCTATTTATGAGTTCTACTCCTGATTATAAATATTTCACCAAAAAGTTTATTGACGGCAGACTGGTATTTATAACTGTCAGTGAAGTGACTATGAAATTTAAATTTATATTACTCTAGAAATTTATATCACACTAAATTTACCAGAAATTTATATTACTCTAGCCTAACTTTATCAGATATGCTGTAATTGTCTAGGAATATTAATTTACCTGATTTACCCGAGGGCCACAAACCCTAGTGGCCTTGATGAGAATAGGAAGTCAGCGGCTTGTTGAATTTCCCCCTTCCCGGTTCCCCCATTTACTTTCAAATTCAGCACAGTTTTGGCAGCTATGTTTTTGGCGGTTGGGCAGTTCCATGGATCAATAACCCTGTGGGGTGAAAAAAGCCTGATTCGAAGTTATATTAGCCTGATTACCAATTATATTAGCCTGACTGGCATAATCCTCTCTGACAATTATATTATCCAAACTGGCAATTATATTAGGATGATTGTGAATTACATAAGCCTGACTGGCAATTATATTAGGATGACTGTCAATTTATATCAAAGGGATATTTATTTATGTTGTGGTGCTCGTGGGTTCCATTACATCTGTCAATAAAGAAGTTTCAGATTAGGATTAGCATTTAGGAACAAGGTTCTGTACATGTAAATATCACAAGAGAATGTGCAAAGTGTCTGTATATTTAACATGTTGAAGGATTTAAAGAGAGATTCTGTGTGTTGTTTCAAGACAGTTTTATAGTTCTCATAGCAGATTTTTGTTGGTTGATGATGGGCTTGAGGTAATGTGCAGTGCCTGAATGAACGCCATGCATAGATACCATATGTTGAGATACCAACCCTAATTTACAAAAAAAGCATCTAGATCTTTAGCTCCAGCCATTGCATTGCTCCAAAACAAATCACTTGAACTCCAAATCTTTCCTGATATTCTAAAAAAACAGACATACTAAACTTAGTCCATAAAAGTGGCAATCTCACTTTAGTCAACAAGTTTAGACGTATATCAATTCTGCCAGTGATGTCTAAAATATTTTAAAGACTTAATCTACAAACAGCCTTACTCCTATTTAGCAAAACAAAATATACTTATTTCTTGCCATAATTGCTACAGGCCCCAAAAAAGACCAATCATGCACCGATTAGTATGATTAACTTGACATATGCAGCTCTGGGCAAAAATGGGTACCCTGTTCATTTATTTGTTGAACTACATAAGACTTTTTGACACTGTTAACACATTAACCTTCTTAAATTACAACATTATGGAGTAAGAGGTCACTCACTCCAATACCTACAATCTTGTCTCATTGACAGGCTCCGCTATGTCTCTTTGAATGATTGCAATTCTCCCACTCTAGCCATTAACACCGGAGTTCCACCGGGCAGTATTCTTCGCCCTCTCGTCTTTCTCATCTCCCCCTCCCTTTCCAGCCCATTGCCATTGTGATGGGCCTTGGTTGGCAGATGCTACCTTACTTTGAGGTTACCTTGAGGTGTTTTCGGGACTTAGCGACCCCACGGTCCGGTCGTCGACCAGGCCTCCTCGTTGCTGGACTGGTCAACCAGGCTGTTGGATGCGGCTGCTCGCAGGCTGAAGTATGAGTCACAGCCTGGTTGATCAGGTATTCTTTGGAGGTGCTTATCCAGTAATCTCTTGAGCACTGTGAGGGGCCGGCCAGTTATGCCCCTCATGTGTAGTGGAAGCGTGTTGAACAGTCTCGGGCCTCTGATGTTGATAGAGTACCTGTTACCTAATACCTGGTACCTTATTAACTCCATGTAACCTTCCCTACCCCTAAATGTCAACCCATGTCTTATTTTTTTAAACAATGCTGTTTGTTGACCAACTTATATATTGGCTATTTTCTACCATGTTCCCCCTTTTTTTTATCTTTTATTTTTTCTTTCAACACAATTTTTACTTTAAGCTCAATTACTATTAAGTTTTAGTCTAAGTGTTTTTTCCCAACCTCACCTTGCCCGAAACTCTCTGCATACTAGTGGCTTTAGGTATTGTATGTACTAGCTCTATCTATAAATCCAACATTATGTTTGTAACTAATCTTCTATGTATGTACTTTTACCTGAATAAAAATGTGATTATATTTGATTTGTTGCACCTCTGCTTTTCATTGGGGGAATTCTCTACATCCTGCCATGCCTTCTGGTCTCATGTGATGTTATTTCTGTGTGCAGGTTTGGAACCAGCCCCTCTACTATTTTCCATGTGTAAATTATAATGTATCTCTATTACATTTTACATTAGTAAAAGTGCTACCTTGGGTAAAATGACAATGTAATACTGTAACATTCTATGCGGTTAACATTTAATTGCCGGGAAGGGGGGGGGTGCCAGACGCCCCCCCCCTGTTAGATTAAGGACTTGCCCAAAACTATGTGGCTTTGCAATAATTGTAAGAACACCACTGTTATGTACTCTGACAAATCCAATGTACCTTCTTGTATATAACACAAACAAATATGTAAATAAATAAATATTGAACTGATAAATTCAATGAACTTTGGATGAGAAGGGATAGATAGTAATTTCTTTGGAAGAACAATATTGGATGAGAAGGAAGGATAGTAATTTACAGGATCCCCGGGATCCTCATGAAATGAATTGTTTGTGTATTTGCTATTTGTACCCATAGGCTAAAGCTATTAGCTCTTGGATTCCGCCTTTCTAACCATCTGCTGTCTAATATACTGACTCCCGACCTAATTTTCTCTCTTGTCTAGTATTACACACACACATTCCCAGGATAAAGATTCAGAGAATCTGATTCCTTTCACATCACTAATCTGATATCTTTCTGCTCACTTAGAAAGTCCTCTGTCATATATGGTGCAATAAACCCATCTGGCCTTGTTGCTTTCTATTGATAATAACTTTAGTCTCCACAAACATGTGTGCTTGGGTAACATTTAAGTGACATTCTTAATGGTTCAACTATAGACGAATGTGATAGAAATGCTACTGAATTTTTGTGGTCTCAATTCTTACCTGATCTGAAATGTTAATTAATATGGTTACTGGTACAGTAGTAGTTCTGCTTAGAGCTAGCTATACGCTACTAATTCCATTTGAATACTATAATTCTAAAACATATTTGCATGCACTCAAAAGATCTTGAATTTATCAAGCGAGGATTGAATGTAAATAATCTTCAAGGAATGAGTATGGGGTGTAAAATAAATTACTAATCACAGATTATGACACTATGATATTCGTGCTCTACTTTGGGGTAAATAAAATACATGATTATTTTCAGAACATATACTTTAATGACAAATATTTGAAAAGATATTTAAAGTTGAAATATTTATCTTTAAAAAAGATAAAACCTCCTTGCATTACACAAGTATTGATGAAATATGACATATTTACCAACTATAATGATGGCATTGAATGTAGTGTTTATGTGTCCGGATACCGGCGATAATGTAGAATTATTTATTTAAAAATATAATGCCTCTCACGTAAATTATATATATTACTTGAAATGTAGCTACAGTAATGTTTACATCTCTGCCTTTCTTCTGACATATAAATCTTGAAGGTTAATTAGCATATATATGCATGTTAATTAGACAATTGATTTGCTCGTGTGTAGCTCTCCACACACCCAGAGCGGGTCCATGTATTTTCCCAAAGCTATATCCATAGTTACCTAGTGCTACTCCGGCCTTCTAGCATTACACAAGTAATGAAGATATATGACATATTTACCCCCTATAATGATGTTATTGAATGTATTATTATTATGAATGCATGTTAATTACACAATTTATTGGCTAATGTGTACGGTTCTACACACACACCCAGAGCGAGTCCATGTATTTACCCAAAAGCTACCCATAGCTACCTAATCATACCCCAAAATTTCCTTGCATTATATAAGTAATGAAGAAATACGTCATATTTATCTATTATAATGATGGTATGTAATGTAGAATTTGGAAAAACATGGATTTACTCTGAACTAATCTCTGGATACGTAAGTGCATAGTAGTTCAAGTAGCGAACGCATACCAGCGAATAATCATCAGCATCTATATAACAAAACTATTGTCCCAAGGAGTTAATTTCACTTCCAGATACCTATTTTTCAATACAATTTCAATATTTTCTGGCTATTTATGCTAAATATTATTGTAACTATGCATTATTAGAGTTTATACCATTATTTCAATTTGTGACAATTTGAGCAGAGAAGTGCGACGTGTGTACAAGAGGCTGATATGCCAGCAAACACTCTCCAGGCAACAATCTGTCTTGGATAAGTCGCTCCACAACATTGACGCTTGGATCGTCGACTTGATTTGGCGTCACCAGCTTTTTATTTTCGTCTAATTTATTTATAAAAAGATAGTTTTTCAGATTAAAATTATGTTTTTTCGTGTTGTACGTTCAGCACCAACATTATAATGAGTAAATATATTTTTTTTTTTTTTTTGAGATATATACAAGAGTTGTTACATTCTTGTACAGCCACTAGTACGCGTAGCGTTTCGGGCAAGTCCTTAATCCTATGGTCCCTGGAATACGATCCCCTGCCGCGAAGAATCGTTTTTTCATCCAAGTACACATTTTACTGTTGCGTTAAACAGAGGCTACAGTTAAGGAATTGCGCCCAGTAAATCCTCCCCGGCCAGGATACGAACCCATGACATAGCGCTCGCGGAACGCCAGGCGAGTGTCTTACCACTACACCACGGAGACTGCCTATATCATATCATATTTATTCATTACTAACGTATTGCCAGGAAGCTTTCTGATGCTTGTATAGCTTGTGTTAGCTTGTGGTAATTAGACGGACCGAGCTGAACAGGATACGGTTTTAAAATGGCGGCGACTACCACAACATGCAACGAGCCTAAAGAATGTCCAGCTCTAGCATTATCTAAGCGCTATTATATATTATCAAGCAATACGAAAATCTAAAATAAAAAAAATGTTACAAATAATTGTATTAAATATTTATTTGCAATTACAATACCTCGGGAATATATTTTTGCGTTAGCAAAATTTATTAAGTTCGTATTTAGTTTAACTCATTTAAATTCTTTACAAATAATAACCTGATTTTACCTGATGGCCACTAACATTAATGTTTTATGTTGATACATTTCATACCCCTATTATTTCAATTTCTTTATTATGCACCCCATACCCATCCCATGGGCGGTGGTGTAAAGGATTACAGAGGCACATAATGGGTTCAGGAACTGAACTCTCTAGTTTGTTTAGCTAAGCAAATAACAATTTTTGACGCTAGTTACAAAATTATTAATGTATATATATACGTATATGCATACACATACATATTTATAATCACTCACACAAATACACACATCAATAATCTCTGTGTCACTTATTTTATACATATGTTCTTGTAGAAAATTCTATTGCGAACACATTGGGCGCTGCCCAATAAACTCGCCCCTCGGGGCAAAATTAAAAATTTTTTTTTTAATCTTGGTGGAACATAAAATGGCCGCCTGTGTTTATGCTGTCGTCAGATGGCGCTGTGACGTCACAGGTGAGGGAAGCACGTACTGCGCATTAATGCCTCGATCCCTCGTTATTTATTTATTTATATATATACAAGAACGTACATTGAGGGTTAAGAGACAACATAGAGCTTAAGTTGGAATTACAATCTTGTAAAACCACTAGCTTGCATTTAGCGTTTCGGGCAAGTCCTTAAACTAATCTTTGAGCAAATTCTTAAACAAACAAAGTTTTAGAGAAATAATTAGGTGTAAAATTGATAAAAAGTGTTTAACAGGTACATTACAGCTTTACTTTACAAGTACAGATGATTTTAAGTAGGATAATTACAGTAAAATTGTCAAAAAATTGTTTACAGGTACGATGCAAGAATTTTCGACACAAAAGCAGATCAGAACAATACACAATAATGAACAAGGAATCCTAAGTACAATTAGGAAAACATCTCAGGGTTATACATTGGATTACTGAAGCACAATATGAGGATCATTACAAATAGTAATGCAGTAGAATATGCACTCATATTCTATTATTAAGTTAATATTAAGTTCCTTCCTCATGTTAAGTATCTTTGTGGTATTAGGGGCATCCAAGGGTTATCTTCAAGGCTTCGTTCTGCAAGTTTTCAAGCCCTTTAAGCTTTCTTTCAGTCATCAAGGCAAGCAGAGATGCAGCATAATCCACTAAAGATCTGATGTATGCAAGGTACATCATTTTGACAATTGTGACATTGGCACCATAGCCTGAGTGATAACTTGCAACATCTCCAAGAGGGCTTATGGAGCCTCTCATTATACTGACGACAGAGTCTGAATACAATAGGACAATACAAGGCCAAGGTATTTGAATCTGTTAACATAGTCAAGCTGGGAGCCATCATACAGTTACATCTTGCGAACAGCTCCTCCCTGCCTGGGTGGACACCCGTTTAGTATCTTTGTTTCCTCTGCTGAGATATGACTAAACCTAAGTCCTGACATAAGACTAATACAGAGTTAAGAGTGTTCTGCATGTTAGCATAACAAGTAGTGTGTATCATTATATCATCAGCATATACCCAGTAGTGTGTATCATTATATCATCATGTATGATGATTCATGATACAAGGGGGTCTAAATTGATCTATCGAACGATCTAAATTGGGTACTGAAATATGGTCAAAAGATTGGCAGAGCCGTTTAATTCTGACAAATGTAAGGTTTAGAGGATAGGTAATGACAATAGAGTTAGAAGCAAAAGGCAACATGAAAAGCAAATGGAATACCATGACATATCTATTATCCTAGGAAATAAACAACACTCCCACAACCAGATAACACTCTCTAAGGATGGCTTTACACCGTCAACTGACTTAGAAATGGCAAATTAATTTAATAGCTTCTTTTCATCGGTTGGTGCTAACCTTGCCAGTAAAATCCCACAGACTCAGACATATATCAACACATATATCTCTCAGGCAGCTATCCAAACTCTCTTCTCCTTTCACCAGTCAGTCCGACAGATGTTGTGTCCATCATACACTCACTAAAAACCAAAGGTGGGAACATCAGTGAAATCCCATCCATTGTATACAAGAGCGCCTCCCATGCCCTTGCGCCACCTATAGCTCTGCTGTTCAACAAATCCCTTGAGTGTCATACCTTCCCTGATATCCTTAAAAACGCAAGAGTAACGCCAGTTCATAAAGGAGGTAATCCGTCAGACATAAACAACTACAGACCAATATCGAACCTACCCATACTATCAAAAATATTTGAAAAAATTATCTACAAACAGCTCTACTCCTATCTCGTAAAATTCGACATTCTTAGCCCCTGTCAGCTTGGCTTCCGCTCCCAAAAGAGTACCAACGATGCAATTATTAGTCTCCTTGATATAATTTACTCAGCCCTTGACAAAAATTAGTTTCCGATTGGACTTTTCATTGACCTGAGAAAGGCCTTTGATACTGTTAATCACAACTACCTCTTACGTAAACTTCATCATTATGGAATCTGAGGCCATGCACTGGACTATATCCATTAATCCTATCATAGTGATAGACACCAATGTGTAACCATCAATAATATATATCCTCTCCCACTCTACCAATAACCGTTGGAGTGCCACAGGGCAGCATCTTGGGACCTCTCCTATTTCTTATATACATCAATGATCTGCCTAATGTCTCTAACATTCTGAAACCTGTTTTGTTTACTGATGATACTACCCTCATCTACTCTAACCCCAACCCACATACACTAAATGATGTTGTTAATAATGAACTAAAAAAAGTCCACTTATGGATGTCAACCAACAAACTAACACTTAACATAGAAAAGACCTACTATACATCTTATTTGGAAGCAAATCTACAAATGCAATTCAGCTTCAGATAGATAATGTAAACATTAGCAATAAAAATGATGGAAAGTTTCTTGGCCTATTCCTAGACAAGAGACTCAATTTCAGTACCCACATACAACACATAACTAAGAAAGTCTCTACAACAGTTGGTATACTCTCCAAAATCAGATATTATGTACCTAACTCTGCTCTCATCTCTCTATATTATGCACTAATCTATCCCTATCTCAACTATGGTATCTGTGCATGGGGTTCAACCACTGCAAACCACCTCAAGTCCATCATCACCCAGCAAAAATCTGCTATCAGAATCATATCAAATTCTGCTTTCAGACAACACACAGCCCCCTTGTTTAACTCCCTAAACATGCTAAACATAATCTCACTCCATAAATTCTCTTGTGTCAACTACATTTACAAAACCCTGTTCTTAAATGCAAATCCTTGTCTGAAACTCTTCCTGGACAGATGTAATAGGACCCATTATCACCGCACCAGAAATAAATATCTCTGATATCCCCAGAGTTAAACTTAATCTGTGTAAACACTCTATGCAAATAAAGGGACCCAGTTTATGGAACTCACTCCCTACTGAATTGAAAAGCTGTCCAACTTTTACATCATTCAAAATCAATACTAAAAAGTACCTAATTTCATCCTCATAGTTTTCACTTTTTGCCTTAAAATTGCACTGTATCTATTGCTACCCAATCTCCCAACCTTTATGTTCCCAATTTGAACATCTTTACCATTGTGATCATTGCTGTCTTCTTATATGTGCTGCCAATCTGCTGTATGGTGTTTATAAATCTTGTTTATCTGTATCTTTTGCTACCCTGCAGTCTCCCAATCTTTATGTACTCAATCTGAACATCTTCACCATTGTGATCATTGCTGTCTTATATGTGCTGTCAATCTGCTGTATGGTGTCTATTAATCTTGTTTAAATTACTAATCAAGCTGTCAATGTAATCAATCAGAGCTTTAATATAACAATGTGCTTTAATATACTTACTAAGCTCTCTCATCTAATTTTTCTCTTGCAATGTATCTTTATCATTTATCAGTTCTGATAGAAATTACCTACTTAAAATTATCTGCTAGATTAAGGACCTGCCCGAAACGCTGTGCGTACTAGTGGCTTTACAAGAATGTAAATACTGTACTATCCAATGTATTCTCACATACCCAATGTACCTTCTTGTATATATGTAAATAAATAAATAAATAAAAGTGAATATGAAAAACTTGTTGGTCAACTCTGCGCATGTAGTGCATCCACTGTGGGAGAGCTATTTCCTTCAAAAAGTATAATCGCGTGGCTTTATGTTTAAAGAAACCATTTCAAGTACATTCTTTGATTGAAAAGCATAAATAAAAATACAAGTGTTAATTGTAAATGATCACTTATAAACAAAAATAAGAAGTAGGAAAAATGATATGTGGAACCAGACAAAAACATTGGAACGCTTAGGTGATGAGAGGGTAAACAACCGCCGCCATTTTAGCAGCACCCGCCGGTGATGTCCAGCACGAGCATTAAGGGAAAACCTTGACACAAACTGCACCTATCATAAAGAAGAAGCACCACCACTGACCGCCAAGTGCTCACATCAAGTCTAACTCTAAGAAACAAAAAACAACACTCAAGCCTTGACGCTTCTCCCAACATCCGGGGAAGAAAACCTTCACACAAACTGCACCTGTCATAAAGAACATGAAGACTCACCAGTGTCAGAAGGTATTCACCGGTGCTTCATATGTGAAAACTTACATGTTAGTGCATTTAGGTGATAAACCTCATGAGTGTCCAGAGTGTGGGAAGAGATTCAGTGTCCACAGTGTCCGAAGGGGGGGACGTTACACAAGCCGTCATGACGTCACCGTTAACAGTGACGTTACACGAGCCGTCATGACGTCACCGTTAACAGTGACGTTACACAAGCCGTCATGACGTCACCGTTAACAGTGACGTTACACGAGCCGTCATGACGTCACTGTTAACAGTGACGTTACACAAGCCGCCATGACGTCACCATTAACAGTGACGTTACACGAGCCGTCATGACGTCACCGTTAACAGTGACGCTACACAAGCGGCCATGACGTCACCGTTAACAGTGACGTTACACAAGCCGCCATGACGTCACTGTTAACAGTGACGTTACACAAGCCGCCATGACGTCACCGTTAACAGTGACGTTACACAAGCCGCCATGATGTCACCGTTAACAGTGACGTAACACAAAATTATGAGAAGGATTAAGACAGAGGACAGCTTGAGGCTTCAAGAAGACCCGGACAAGCTGCAGGAATGGTCGAACAAATGGCTGTTAGAGTTTAACCCAAGCAAATAAATAAATAATAAATAAATAAATAAATGTTTGTTTAGGTAAGGTACATACATACAAGAGATTTTACAAAGTTTGTTGGATTAATAGATAGAGCTAGTACATACAATGCCTAAAGCCACTATTACGCAAATCGTTTCGGGCAGGAAAAACATTAATGACTACAGCTTAATACTAATGGGTATAAAGAATAAAATGTGTCGAGAACAAATAAAAATTGAGGTAAAAGAGGGAGGGGACATGGCTGAAAAAGCAGCACAAATACAATTACAAATTATTACAGACAATTACATTCAAACAGCGTTGTTTTGAAAGAAAACAGACATGGGTTGACAACAGAGGGGTAAGGTAGGTTACAGGGAATTTATTAGGTAGTGCTTCGTTTTTATCTTAAACTGGTTGAGAGAGGTACAGTCTTTAACATGCTTGGGAAGGTCATTCCACATTCTGGGTCCCTTGATTTGAAGAGCATTTCTAGTTTGATTAAGTCGTACTCTAGGAATATCAAAACTGTATTTATTTCTGGTGTGGTGCTTATGGGTTCTGTTACAACCTTCAATGAAGCTTTTGAGGTCAGGATTGGCATTACAGTTCAGCGTTTTATATATGTATAATACACATGAGAGAATGTGCAGTGACTTAATATCTAACATATTCAGAGATTTGAGTAGGGGTACCGAGTGATGTCTGATGCTAGAGTTGGATATTGTCCTAATAGCAGCTTTGTGTTGAGTAATTAGAGGACGTAAATGATTTTGGGTAGTAGAACCCCAAGCACAAATACCATAGTTGAGATATGGATAAATGAGGGAGTAATAGAGAGTCACCAGGGCAGGGCGGGGTACATAATATCTGATCTTAGAAAGAATGCCAACAGTTTTTGAAACTTTTTTTGATATATTTAGAATGTGTCCCTGGAAATTCAGCTTGTGGTCAATGAGAACGCCAAAGAATTTTCCATCTAATTTGTTACAAATTTGGGTATTGTTTATTTTGAGATTTATTTGATTAGAGGATTTATTGCCAAACAGAATATAGAACGTTTTGTCAATGTTAAGGGTGAGTTTGTTGGAAGTTAGCCAAAGATGGACTTTCTTTAGCTCAGTATTACTGTGGCATTTAGAGCAAGGGGGTCAGGGCTGGAGTAAATGAAGGTTGTGTCGTCAGCAAATAGAATTGGTTTGAGGTGTTGGGAGGCATTTGGAAGGTCATTAATGTAGCTGAGAAAGAGAAGAGGGCCAAGTATGCTGCCCTGAGGAACACCAATGTTGATGGGTAGGGTGGGAGAAATTCACAGTATTATTCTCAGAATAATACTGTGAATAATACAATTATTATTCACAGAATAAAAATTATTCACAGAATAATAATACATACTGGAGCCTGTCAGTAAGATAAGATTTGAGGTATTGCAGGGAGTGTCCTCTGACTCCATAATGATGTAATTTAAGAAGAAGGTTTTGGTGGTTGACAGTGTCAAAAGCCTTACGCAGGTCCACAAATAACCCAACAGGGAACTCCTTTTTATCAAGAGCTGCGTGAATCAAGTTAATCATACTAATAAGTGCATCGTTAGTGCTTTTTTTGGGTCTGAAGCCATACTGACAAGAGCTAAGCACATTGTGTTTTGCTAGAAAAGAGTAAAGCTGCTTGTAGATTAGTTTTTCAAATATTTTTGACAAGTTAGGCAGGATTGATATAGGTCTGTAGTTGTTAACATCTGTGAGATCACCACATTTGTTGACGGGGGGGTTACTCTTGCTTTTTTTAGAATGTCTGGAAAGGTTTGGAGTTCAAGTGACTTGTTGAAGAGCAATGCAATAGCAGGGGCTAAAGATCTGGAGGCTTTTTTGTAAACTAAAGTTGGTATCTCCTCGAGGGCACTAGACTTGGTTTTAAGGGAAAGGATTATCTCATTGACATCAGTGGAATTAGTAGGCTTTAGGTACACAGACTGGATAGTTACCTGTAAGATAGTCCTTAACATCAGGACTAGAAGATGGAATATCATTTGCAAGGGATGACCCAATGGAAGAGAAGAACCTATTGAACTCAATAGCAGAATCAGAGGCTGAAAGCTGACCAGTGTTATTGGACAGGAGTGTTGGTTTGTTATTTAAAATCTTTTTTGATCCCAATATTTGTGAAATTGTGCTCCAAGTTTTCTTAATGTTGCTCTTTATTTGGGTAAATTTATCTTCATAGTATTTAGTTTTGGCTCGTCTAATTATTTTAGATACCAATAACGAGTAATTCTTTGAGAATTCTTTGGAGACGGTTCCTAACCTATACTTTTTCTCAAGATCGTGTTTTTTGTTAATGGATTTAAGTATTCCCTTTGTAAGCCAAGGATTGTTAAGCCTTTTGTTTGTGACTTGTTTTGTAAGCATAGGACAGTGGGTGCTATAAAGGCTAAGAGTTGTTTGAAGAAAAGATGTTACATTACATTATTTATTTATTTATTTATTTATTTATTTATTTATTTATTTATTTATTTATTTATATATATATACAAGAAGGTACATTGGGTTTGTGAGAATACATTGGATAGTACAGTATTTACATTCTTGTAAAGCCACTAGTACGCACAGCGTTTCGGGCAGGTCCTTAATCTAGCAGATAATTTTAAGTAGGTAATTTCAATCAGAATTGATAAATGATAAAGATACATTACAAGAGAAAAATGAGATGAGAGAGATAAGTAGGTATATTAAAGCACATTGTTATATTAAAGCTCTGATTGATTACATTGACAGCTTGATTAGTAATTTAAACAAGGTTAATAGACACCACACAGCAGATTGACAGCACATATAAGACAGCAATGATCACAATGGTAAAGATGTTCAGATTGGGTACATAAAGATTGGGAGACTGGGTAGCAAAAGATACAGATAAACAAAATTTATAAACACCGTACACATATAAGCACATATAAGAAAAATTGGCAGCACATATAAGAAAACAGCAATGATCACAATGGTAAAGATGTTCAAATTGGGAACATAAAGGTTGGGAGATTGGGTAGCAATTGATACAGTGCAATTTTAAGGCAAAAAGTGAAAAACTATGAAGATGAAATTAGGTACTTTTTAGTATTGATTTTGAATGATGTAAAAGTTGGACAGCTTTTCAATTCAGTAGGGAGTGAGTTCCATAAACTGGGTTCCTTTATTTACATAGAGTGTTTACACAGATTAAGTTTAACTCTGGGGATATCAAAGAGATATTTATTTCTGGTGTGGTGATAATGGGTACTATTACATCTGTCCAAGAAGAGTTTCAGACAAGGATTTGCATTTAAGAACAGGGTTTTGTAAATGTAGTTGACACAAGAGAATTTGTGGAGTGAGATTATGTTTAGCATGTTTAGGGAGTTAAACAAGGGGGCTGTGTGTTGTCTGAAAGCAGAATTTGATATTATTCTGATAGCAGATTTTTGCTGGGTGATGATGGACTTGAGGTGGTTTGCAGTGGTTGAACCCCATGCACAGATACCATAGTTGAGATAGGGATAGATTATTGCATAATATAGAGAGATGAGAGCAGAGTTAGGAACATAATATCTGATTTTGGAGAGTATACCAACTGTTTTAGAGACTTTCTTAGTTATGTGTTGTATGTGGGTACTGAAGTTGAGTCTCTTGTCTAGGAATATGCCAAGAAACTTTCCATCATTTTTATTGCTAATGTTTACATTGTCAATCTGAAGTTGAATTGCATTTGTAGATTTGCTTCCGAATAGGATGTAGTAGGTCTTTTCTATGTTAAGTGTTACTTTGTTGGTTGACATCCATAAGTGGACTTTTTTTAGTTCATTATTAACAACACCATTTAGTGTATGTGGGTTGGGGTTGGAGTAGATGAGGGTAGTATCATCAGCAAACAAAATAGGTTTCAGAATGTTACAGACATTAGGCAGATCATTAATGTATATAAGAAAAAGAAGAGGTCCCAAGATGCTGCCCTGTGGCACTCCAACAGTTATTGGTAGAATGGGAGAGATTATATTATTGATGGCTACACATTGGTGTCTATCACTAAGATAGGATTGGATATAGTCCAGTGAATGGCCTCGGATTCCATAATGATGGAGTTTACTTAAGAGGTAATCGTGATTAACAGTATCAAAGGCCTTTCTCAGGTCAATGAAGAGTCCAATTGGAAACTCACTTTTGTCAAGAGCTAAGTAAATTATATCAAGGAGACTAATAATTGCATCGTTGGTACTCTTTTGAGAGCGGAAGCCAAACTGACAGGGGCTAAGAATGTCGAATTTTACGATATAGGAGTAGAGCTGTTTGTAGATAATTTTTTCAAATATTTTTGATAGTATGGGTAGGTTCGATATTGGTCTATAGTTGTTTATGTCTGACGGATTACCTCCTTTATGAACTGGCGTTACTCTTCCTTTTTTAAGGATATCAGGGAAGGTATGACACTCAAGGGATTTGTTGAACAGCAGAGCTACAGGTGGCGCAATGTCATGGGAGGCGCTCTTGTATACAATGGATGGGATTTCACTGATGTTCCCAGCTTTGGTTTTTAGTGAGTGTATGATGGACACAACATCTGACGGGCTGACTGGTGAGAGGAGAAGAGAGTTTGGATAGCTGCCTGAGAGATATGTGTTGATATGTGTCTGAGTCTGTGGGATTTTACTTGCAAGGTTAGCACCAATCGATGAAAAGAAGCTATTAAATTCATTCGCCATTTCTAAGTCAGATGACAGTGTAAGGCCATCCTTAGAGAGTGTTATCTGGTTGTGGGAGTGTTGTTTAGTTCCCAGGATGTTAGAGATGGTATTCCATGTGCTTTTCATGTTGCCTTTTTCTTCTTTGAATCTAGTCTCATAATATGAAAGTTTTGCTTTTCTTATGATACTGGTTAGCACTGACGAGTACCTTTTAACTACTTCCATTGAAACTAGGCCACTCCTAAATTTCTTTTCGTATTCATGTTTTTTGTTGATTAATTTAATTATGCCACTTGTGAGCCACGGGTTATTTTTTCTTTTATCAGTTACTTGTTTGGTAAAGAGGGGACAGTGAGTGTTGTAGAGGCTTAGAGTTTTGGAGAGAAAGAGGTTAGTTTATGAGTTTATATCCTGTGAATTATTAAATTCAGATTCCCAGTTAATATTGTGGAGTGCATTAGAGAGATTGCCTAAAGCTGATTCACTATGTAGCCTGAATGAAAGTTTTTTGGTTTCTGGTGGTGATGTGTCAATGTTTGCTGTGAGGAAAGTAGGATAGTGGTCAGTTGTTCTGTCATAAATTACCCCAGATGTAAGGGGAGCTGTTATATTAGTCCATAGGTGATCCAGGGTAGTGGCAGATGCTTGAGTGACTCGGGTGGGCTTGGTGATTGTGGGGATTAGCATACAGGAGTGCATCCTGTTACGGAAATAGTCAACTTGAGGGTTGTTTTGAAGACCCAGGTCAATATTGAAATCACCTCCCAGAATGATGTGATTTTTGTTGAGATTGTTATTTATGATAAGATTCCTTACATTGTCAGAGAATAAAGCTATGTTGGTATTAGGAAATCTATAGATGGCACCGATTATCAGGGAGGATTTAAGGGATTTACTGGAGAACTTGGCAAAGGTATATTCACAATAGTCGTCTCTATCACTAATGACACTATTGCAAGTGAAGGTATCTTTGTAATATATTGCTGTACCGCCACCTTTTTTATTAGGCCTGCAGTTATGAATGGCTTTATAACCTGCTAAATTGTAGAGTTGGGTATAGTCATTACTTAGCCAAGTTTCTGTTAAAATGATGAAAGATAATTTAATACCTAGTGCTGTAAGAAGTACATTTATATCATCAAAATGTTTACCAAGTGACCTAACATTTTGGTTGTAAACTGATAAGCAGGTGCTATTTAGGAGTTTGTTTTTTGCAAGATTTGCTGTGTAATACCTGCAATAATGATGATCAATGTGCTGATATGTGTGGATATGGGACAGAAGATTTCGATCTGGATCAATATCAGTAAGCATATAGATAAGATAATGTCACGATACAATAAGATAAGCAATTTCAGGAACAGATGAAAACTAAATCTGCTGTAAAATAGAAAGTTATAGTAGCAAAACACAGCAATATAATAATATAACAATACAATAAGAACTTACAAAGTATTGAGTCTGCTAAAATTAGAGAATAATTATGGCAAAACACAACAATAAATGCAAGTAAACAAAAGAATTGAAACAATTAGAGGTAGAATAAAAGTCACTAGATAGCCATGGAGGATACACAAGTTTGGTGGAGAGAACAAAAAATCAGTAGAGACTGTCAGGATGAATATATATAAAAAAAAAATTGACAAATGATAATTGTAAAGTAAAATAATCTTAAAGATAATAAATTTTAATTAGCTTAGTTTTAACCTATAATTAGAATGAACTTAATTAAAAGAACAAAATGAGATTAATAATTGATTTCAATAAATGACATAGATCAATGCAATTAAATTTACAATTTAAATGGAATAGGGTAAGATTAGATTTAAGAGTAAAATTTTACAATGAAACTGAGGTAGATGCTTGCATAAGTGCATGGAGACTTGATGGATTATTTAGGAAATTATATGAATGAGAGAACATTAGGTAAATGGTAAGGCAGAGACAGCACCTTAGACAAAGTTAGATTAAGTTAGGTTAGGCTCAGGCACTGAAAGAGTTATTTTACATTACATTTTACATTATTTTACATTACATATACATTTTCAAAGACTATAGTCTTTGAAAATGTAATAAGTTTTACGAAATGCGCTCAGACTAGATATAAAAATGAATTTTGGAGAATTGATTTTTGAATTACCACCAACAGTGAAAAGAAATGTACGAAAGATTGAGAACATTCGTGTTAGAATTATTAATCTTACTTTTTCGGTCATATTTAATAATATATGTCTACAGGAAAGACAGCTACCAAAATATACTAATATATATATATATATATATATATATATATATATATATATATATATATATATATATATATATATATGTATGTATGTATATATATATATATATATATATATATATATATATATATATATATATATATATATATATATATATATATATATATATATATATATATATATATATATATATATATATATTCTTAGCATCAGGGCTTAATTGAAATAGGAGTTCTCCAAAACTCATTTTCGTACTTTTAAGGTGAAGAAAAGAAGTGATTTACTATAGAGTGTATTACACTTATTTGTATAATTTGCACGACGTTTCGAACCTCCATGGTTCATTCTCAAGTGAACAGATCTTACATTACTAGTTGAATTTATACCCGCATTAGGTCAGGTGATAATACAATGAAGGTGAAAACATGGGGGGATACATAAGGGATAAACATAGGGGCTGCAGAAGGCTTATTGGCCCATACGAGGCATCTCCTATCCAAACACAAAGATTAATCCAGTGTAATTGGCCTGTTATGTTGGACATTGTCTTCTGTGTTGGCATCGATATGTTCTTGTCTTGTCCTTACTCTCATGGTGGGTAGAGTAAATAGTTCCGTGATTTGGGTGTTCATGGTAGGTCGCTCTATTCTTATGTGAATTGCCTCAAGAATTTGTAATCTTCTTGAATCTTGGGTTTTGTCTATTATGCAAGTATTCTTGTTCAACATTTCTCTTGTTAGAGTAATGTCATGGGCTTGTCTCATGTGATTCCTAGGGGCACCAGATTGAAGATGGCATGTCAAACGCCTCGTCAGCTTGGTCGACGTCATACCTATGTACTTACATTGAAGGTTACATCCTTCGTGGGGGCAAGTGTACATGTATACAACGCTTGACTGCTGTAGAGGGTTCTCCGTCGGCTTCGGGCTGTTTTTGATAAGGAGTTCGGAAGTCTTCTTGGTTTTGTAGAATATTATCAGGTTTATGTTTTGGTTAGGAGTAGTGCTTTTTACTCCTTTACGGATTATTTCTTTCATTATTCTTTCCTCTTTTATATGTTCACTGTGCATGGTTGATTTGTAATATAATTTTATTGGGGGTGTTGTGGTTTCTGTTCTAGGTTCTGAACTATACCAACGGTCCAAGTGTCTTCTTATAGCAGCGTTTATTTCCGCGTTGCTATATCCGTTGTTCACCAATACCTGAGTTACTCTTTCAAACTCTCTACTCACGTTACTCCATACAGAGCAGTGGGTAAGCGCTCGACGAATATAAGCATTGAGAACACTGGCTTTGTATCTTTGGGGGCACTCACTTCTACCGTTCAGGCATAATCCTATGTTGGTGGGCTTGGTATATACGTTGGTACTTAAAGAGGTTCCTGTTTTTGTTATTAGTACATCCAAGAATGGCAGACTGTTATTTTCACTATTTTCATGTGTAAATCGGAGTACTGACTCTCTCTCTAGGTGTCTTTTTAGGTCAATTAGTTCATCTGAGTCTTTTACTATTACGAATATGTCATCTACATAACGGCAGTATACAGTTGGTTTTTGTCTGCTAATGTATTTACAAATAGACGGAGTAGCAATGGGCTCCCCCTTAGGAGTTTTATTTGCTAATTTTTATATGGGAACCATCGAAGATAGGGTCTTCAGTAGCAGACAAAAACCAACTGTATACTGCCGTTATGTAGATGACATATTCGTAATAGTAAAAGACTCAGATGAACTAATTGACCTAAAAAGACACCTAGAGAGAGAGTCAGTACTCCGATTTACACATGAAAATAGTGAAAATAACAGTCTGCCATTCTTGGATGTACTAATAACAAAAACAGGAACCTCTTTAAGTACCAACGTATATACCAAGCCCACCAACATAGGATTATGCCTGAACGGTAGAAGTGAGTGCCCCCAAAGATACAAAGCCAGTGTTCTCAATGCTTATATTCGTCGAGCGCTTACCCACTGCTCTGAATGGAGCAACGTGAGTAGAGAGTTTGAAAGAGTAACTCAGGTATTGGTGAACAACGGATATAGCAACGCGGAAATAAACGCTGCTATAAAAAGACACTTGGACCGTTGGTATAGTTCAGAACCTAGAACAGAAACCACAACACCCCCAATAAAATTATATTACAAATCAACCATGCACAGTGAACATATAAAAGAGGAAAGAATAATGAAAGAAATAATCCGTAAAGGAGTAAAAAGCGCTACTCCTAACCAAAACATAAACCTGATAATATTCTACAAAACCAAGAAGACTTCCGAACTCCTTATCAAAAACAGCCCGAAGCCGACGGAGAACCCTCTACAGCAGTCAAGCGTTGTATACATGTACACTTGCCCCCACGAAGGATGTAACCTTCAATGTAAGTACATAGGTATGACGTCGACCAAGCTGACGAGGCGTTTGACATGCCATCTTCAATCTGGTGCCCCTAGGAATCACATGAGACAAGCCCATGACATTACTCTAACAAGAGAAATGTTGAACAAGAATACTTGCATAATAGACAAAACCCAAGATTCAAGAAGATTACAAATTCTTGAGGCAATTCACATAAGAATAGAGCGACCTACCATGAACACCCAAATCACGGAACTATTTACTCTACCCACCATGAGAGTAAGGACAAGACAAGAACATATCGATGCCAACACAGAAGACAATGTCCAACATAACAGGCCAATTACACTGGATTAATCTTTGTGTTTGGATAGGAGATGCCTCGTATGGGCCAATAAGCCTTCTGCAGCCCCTATGTTTATCCCTTATGTATCCCCCCATGTTTTCACCTTCATTGTATTATCACCTGACCTAATGCGGGTATAAATTCAACTAGTAATGTAAGATCTGTTCACTTGAGAATGAACCATGGAGGTTCGAAACGTCGTGCAAATTATACAAATAAGTGTAATACACTCTATAGTAAATCACTTCTTTTCTTCACCTTAAAAGTACGAAAATGAGTTTTGGAGAACTCCTATTTCAATTAAGCCCTGATGCTAAGAAAATAGTTAGAGGGATAGAAGCCCTAAACCAGAAAATAATTAATACAGAATATGCGGTCATATTCAATGAAACATGTTTGAAAGAAAACCTGCTGCCAGTATACACCAATATATATATATATATATATATATATATATATATATATATATATATATATATATATATATATATATATATATATAATGTATATATATATATATATATATATATATATATATATAATGTATATATATATATATATATATATATATATATATATATATATATATATATATATATATATATATATATATATATATATGTCGTACCTAGTAGCCAGAACTCACTTCTCAGCCTACTATGCAAGGCCCGATTTGCCTAATAAGCCTAGTTTTCATGAATTAATGTTTTTTCGACAACCTAGCCTACCTAACCTAACCTAACCTAACGTTTTCGGCTACCTAACCTAACCTAACCTATAAAGATAGGTTAGGTTAGGTTAGGTAGGGTTGGTTAGGTTCGGTCATATATCTACGTTAATTTTAACTCCAATAAAAAAAAAATGACCTCATACATAATGAAATGGGTAGCTTTATCATTTCATAAGAAAAAAATTAGAGAAAATATATTAATTTAGTAAAACTTGGCTTATTAGGCAAATCGGGCCTCGCATAGTAGGCTGAGAAGTGAGTTCTGGCTACTAGGTACGACATATATATATATAATGTATATATATATATATATATATATATATATATATGTCGTACCTAGTAGCCAGAACGCACTTCTCAGCCTACTATGCAAGGCCCGATTTGCCTAATAAGCCAAGTTTTCATGAAATAATATATTTTCTCTAATTTTTTTCTTATGAAATGATAAAGCTACCCATTTCATTATGTATGAGATCAATTTTTTTTTATTGGAGTTAAAATTAACGTAGATATATGACCGAACCTAACCAACCCTACCTAACCTAACCTAACCAATCTTTATAGGTTAGGTTTGGTTAGGTAGCCGAAAAAGTTAGGTTAGGTTAGGTTAGGTAGGTTAGGTAGTCGAAAAACAATTAATTCATGAAAACTTGGCTTATTAGGCAAATCGGGCCTTGCATAGTAGGCTGAGAAGTGCGTTCTGGCTACTAGGTACGACATATATATATATATATATATATATATATATATATATATATATATATATATATATATATATATATATATATATATATATATATATACATTTTCAAAGACTATAGTCTTTGAAAATGTAATAAGTTTTACGAAACGCGCTCAAGTGTCGCGTCAGACTAGAAATAAAAATGAATTTTGGAGAATTGATTTTTGAATTACCACCAACAGTGAAAAGAAATGTACGAAAGATTGAGAAAATTCGTGTTAGAATTATTAATCTTACTTTTTCGGTCATATTTAAATATATATATATATATATATATATATATATATATATATATATATATATATATATATATATATATATATATATATATGTCGTACCTAGTAGCCAGAATGCACTTCTCGGCCTACTATGCAGGGCCCGATTTGCCTAATAAGCCAAATTTTCCCGAATTAATATATTTGCTCTAATTTTTTTCTTTTGAAACGATAAAGCTACCCATTTCATTACGTATGAGGTCAAATTTTTTTTATTGGAGTTAAAATTAACGTAGATATATGACCGAACCTAACCAACCCTACCTAACCTAACCTAACCTATCTTTATAGGTTAGATTAGGTTAGGTAGCCAAAAAAGTTAGGTTAGGTTAGGTTAGGTAGTCGAAAAACAATTAATTCATGAAAACTTGGCTTATTAGGCAAATCTAGCCTTGCATAGTAGGCTGAGAAGTGCGTTCTGGGTACTAGGTACGACATATATATATATATATATATATATATATATATATATATATATATATATATATATATATATATATATATATATATCCCAGCAAACACAGAACGTTTGTGGACGTTTTTAAATGGTTCCACAAAGGTAATACTATAACTTTTGACATAAATACGTATATCTGACATTCTTAAAACCAAAGGATATAACTAAAAACATATATTCTTATGACACAGTTTTTTAAGATTTATGTAAAAATTTAAAAATAATAGTAAATGCTATGGTATTATAATGTTTTCATGCTTTATATTTAAGAATAAATAATTTTCAGTCAACATTTAGTTTTTTTTGTTTACTTTCTGTAAAGCTATCCAATTTACGTTCTTATAACATAAATATAACATTTATATGACGTCAGTATAACGTTATTTACACGACATCATTACGTTATTATGATGTTATATTAACGTATAATTCCTGTATGAAAACCAGAATATATATTGAACTTTATGTTTTAAACATTGTAAAGTTATCATAAAACTTGGAATAAGACGGTAAGCATGCTTTACTTATGAAAATATACAAACAAATCAACAAAAACATTTTAACATAAAAAACATAAACATAACATAAATTAATTGCATGCATGGGAGTTAACTGGAACTCTGTAATATTGCATACATGAACCTTAAGGTACAAACCCAGTGTATTTTCTCATGCAGTTCTTTCCTAAATCTAAATTTTTCCAATTTTTACACTTTGTTTCGAGTTCTGTCTTGTGTTGCTACTTTTAATACCCCATTAATGTCCCCTTTGTTATGTCCATTCATCCCATTGTGCACCTCTACCATATGTCACTCCTAATTCTTTGCTTTTCTAGAGAATGTAATATAAGCTTTGACAATCTTTCTTCATATGACAGGTTAACAGGTAGAACAAAGATTACCATTTATATATGGATAACTATTATAAGTCGGTTTGAATGAGTGAATTGCTGCTTGAAGATAGGTATATACACGTGTGGTACTATCAGATTGCATCGTGGTGAGCCTAAAACCCTTCAGATCCAAGCAAAGGGTAAAATGCCAGCAGATACAATTGCGAACACATTGATACCAAAATGAAAGACATATGACGAGAATTGAGGTAACCAAAGTGAAAAGTGTGTTCACATTACATTGCACTAGAGTGCTCCCAGGTTACTTTCTCTCACTTTCTCTGTTTTGTGTGGATGGTCCGCCGTGCTTTCATCACGTCAGCGGGTGGAGCACGCTGCTGTTTTTGACATTTCATGCATAAATTCCGGTTGGAAATTCTATTGCGAACACATTGATACCAAAATGAAAGACCTAGGATGACAATTGAGGTGACCAGAATGAAAAGAGTGTATACATTTTATCGCTCTTGCGCGCTCCCTGGTAACACGCTCTCGCTTTCTCTGTTTGTTGCGGATGGTAAGCCGGGCTTTTGGAGTTTATATGCCTTTAGTCCTGTAGAGAATTCTATTGCGAACACATTGATGCTAAATTGAAAAACCCAGGATGAGAATTGAGGTAACAAAGTTGAAAAGGGTATACACTTTTCAGTATTATCACGCTCAGCTTTCTTTTTCTGGTACCCTTGGCCTACATTCATCTTGTCGGCGGGTGGAGCGCGCTGCTGTCTTTGACATTATATTCACATAGTTCTGTTGGGAATTCTATTGCGAACGCATTGATACCAAAATGAAAGACATAGGACGAGAATTAAGGTGACAAAGTTGAAAAGAGTATACACTTTTCAGTATTTCCGCACACTACCAGGGAATGTCCAAAAAAAAAATGGAGAGAGTGGAGGGGTAACTTGCCCAAAACGCGAAATTGTTTGGGGAGATTAACTTTCGTTCAATACTATTATGCAAGAGGAGCGACACATCTATGGTTCATCCAATAAAATCAGCAGACTTCTAGATGTTACTACTGCTCGGCTTAGACTCGGTTACAAGTATTTCTGGGAATTCTCATTATCTGCCGATGTAGACCTGACCAAATGTTAACTGTCAACAAAATTATTCGCACACCCTCCGTCACTATGTGATAGTGAATTCAGAGACAATTTTATAACCAATGTACCAACGATGTGTCAATATTTCATTCAAAAGTATCTGGTACCAGAAATTTTAGCCAAATATCCCCAGTTTGCTAACTGTAAGTAGTAACAAAGTGATTGTAACCTATCCACCGCTGCCCACTGGATGAGGGGCGGTGTGCAGGACAAACATATCAATTGTGACACTAGCTCTCCACATATGTCAGTTGCTTAATTTAGAAACTGTACTTGTGATCGATCTCGAACCCATTGTTGATGTGACGACTTATACTGAATTTTGTAACTAGCTCATCAAGATTGTAACTTGCTTAGCTAAATGAATTGTGGGGTTCAGTCCCTGAGCCCATTATGTGCCTCTGCAACCCTTTCCCCTACCGCCCACAAGATGGGTATGGGGAGTATAATAAATGAACTAAACTAACTTTAAGGCATCCTGAAAGAAAGCTTGGAGGGCTTGAAAAATTGCAGAACGAAGCCGTGAGGATAATCCTTGGGTGCCCTCGTACCACAAAGATACTTATTATGAGAAAGGAACTTAATATTCCGAGCGTTGTTTATCGTGTTACTGAAAATAACTGTCAAATTGGTATAAAAATGCTTAGGCTAGCTCATCCTAACCCTTGCACAGAAGCCCTCCAGAATTTCTTTATTGAATGTTGAAAACAACCCTCAAGTTGACTATTTCCGTAGCAGCATGCACTCCTGTATGCTAATCCCCACAATCACCAAGCCCACCCGAGTCACTCAAACATCTGCCACTACCCTGGATCACCTTTGGACTAATATAACAGCTCCCCTTACATCTGGGGTAATTTATGACAGAACAACTGACCACTATCCTACTTTCCATCATAGCAAACATTGACACATCACCACCAGAAACCAAAAAACTTTCATTCAGGCTACATAGTGAATCAGCTTTAGGCAATCTCTCTAATGCACTTCACAATATTAACTGGGAATCTGAATTTAATAATTCACAGGATATAAACTCATCAACTAACCTCTTTCTCTACAAAACTCTAAGCCTCTACAACACTCACTGTCCCCTCCTTACCAAACAAGTAACTGATAAAAGAAAAAATAACCCGTGGCTCACAAGTGGCATAATTAAATCAATCAACAAAAAACATGAATACGAAAACAAATTTAGGAGTGGCCTAATTCCAATGAAAGTAGTTAAAAGGTACTCGTCAGTGCTTACCAGTATCATAAGAAAAGCAAAACTTTCATACTATGAGACTAGATTCAAAGAAGCAAAAGGCAACATGAAAAGCACATGGAATACCATCTCTAACATCCTGGGAACTAAACAACACTCCCACAACCAGATAACACTCTCTAAGGATGGCCTTACACTGTCATCTGACTTAGAAATGGCGAATGAATTTAATAGCTTCTTTTCATCGATTGGTGCTAACCTTGCAAGTAAAATCCCACAGACTCAGACACATATCAACACATATCTCTCAGGCAGCTATCCAAACTCTCTTCTCCTCTCACCAGTCAGCCCGTCAGATGTTGTGTCCATCATACATTCACTAAAAACCAAAGCTGGGAACATCAGTGAAATCCCATCCATTGTATACAAGAGCGCCTCCCATGTGCCCTTGCACCACCTATAGCTCTGCTGTTCAACAAATCCCTTGAGTGTCATACCTTCCCTGATATCCTTAAAAACGCAAGAGTAACGCCAGTTCATAAAGGAGGTAGTGGATTATGTTGCATCTCTGCTTGCCTTGATGACTGAAAGAAAGCTTAAAGGGCTTGAAAACTTGCAGAACGAAGCCTTGAAGATAATCCTTGGATGTCCCTAGTACCACAAAGATACTTAACATGAGGAAGGAACTTAATATTAACTTAATAATAGAATATGAGTGCATATTCTACTGCATTACTATTTGTAATGATCCTCATATTGTGCTTCAGTAATCCAATGTATAACCCTGAGATGTTTTCCTAATTGTACTTAGGATTCCTTGTTCATTATTGTGTATTGTTCTGATCTGCTTTTGTGTCGAAAATTCTTGCATCGTACCTGTAAACAATTTTTTGACAATTTTACTGTAATTATCCTACTTAAAATCATCTGTACTTGTAAAGTAAAGCTGTAATGTACCTGTTAAACACTTTTTATCAATTTTACATTTAATTATTTCTCTAAAACTCTGTTTAAGAATTTGCTCAAAGATTAGTTTAAGGACTTGCCCGAAACTCTATATATGCAAGCTAGTGGTTTTACAAGATTATAATTCTAACTTAAGCTCTATGTTGTCTCTTAACCCTCAATGTACGTTCTTGTATATATATAAATAAATAAAATAAATAAATAACGAGGGATCGAGGCATTAATGCGCAGTACGTGCTTCCCTCATCTGTGACGTCACAGCGCCATCTGACGACAGCATAAACACAGGCGGCCATTTTATGTTCCACCAAGATTAAAAAAAAAAAATAATTTTGCCCCGAGGGGCGAGTTTATTGGGCAGCGCCCAATGTGTTCGCAATAGAATGTTCTACAAGAACATGTATAAAATAAGTGACACAGAGATTATTGATGTGTGTATTTGTGTGGGTGATTATAAATATGCATGTGTATGTATATATGTATACGTATATATATATATATATATATATATGTACATGTATGTATGAGAGTGTGTACATGTATATATAACATTAATAATTTTGTAACTAGCGTCAAAAATTGTTATTTGCTTAGCTAAACAAACTAGAGAGTTCAGTTCCTGAACCCATTATGTGCCTCTGTAATCCTTTACACCACCGCCCACGGGATGGGTATGGGGTGCATAATAAAGAAAGAAATTGAAATAATAAGGGTATGAAATGTATCAACATAAAACATTAATGTTAATGGCCATCAGGTAAAATCAGGTTATTATTTGTAAAGAAATTAAATGAGTTAAACTAAATACGAACTTAATATGTTTTGCTAACGCAAAAATATATTCCCGAGGTATTGTAATTGCAAATAAATATTTAATACAATTATTTGTATCATTTTTTTTATTTTAGATTTCCGTATTGCTTGATAATATATAATATCGTTTAGATAATGCTAGCGCTGGACATTCTTTAGGCTCGTTGCATGTTGTGGTAGTCGCCGCCATTTTAAAACCGTGTCGAGAGGGACTGCTGCTGGCTTATCCACAAAATCCTGCTGCATCTTCAATAGTTAAGGTAACTGTTTTCTTTTATTTGCTCTTAGACATGTGTAGTATATTTATAAGCTTGTGGTGGTAGGCTGGATGGTGTGTTGATGGCCCTGGCTGGAGGTGTGTTGATGGTGGTGTTGTGTTGATGGCCCTGAAGGTGTGTTGGTGGCCCTGGCTGGAGGTGTGTTGGTGGCCCTGGCTGGAGGTGTGTTGGTGGCCCTGGCTGGAGGTGTGTTGGTGGCCCTGGCTGGAGGTGTGTTGGTGGCCCTGGCTGGAGGTGTGTTGGTGGCCCTGGCTGGAGGTGTGTTGGTGGCCCTGGCTGGAGGTGTGTTGGTGGTGGTGTTGTGTTGATGGCCCTGGAGGCGTGTTGATGGCCCTGGCTGGAGGTGTGTTGGTGGCCCTGGCTGGAGGTGTGTTGGTGGCCCTGGCTGGAGGTGTGTTGGTGGCCCTGGCTGGAGGTGTGTTGGTGGTGGTGTTGTGTTGATGGCCCTGGAGGCGTGTTGATGGCCCTGGCTGGAGGTGTGTGGTGGCCCTGGCTGGAGGTGTGTTGGTGGCCCTGGCTGGAGGTGTGTTGATGGCCCTGGCTGGAGGTGTGTTGGTGGCCCTGGCTGGAGGTGTGTTGGTGGCCCTGGCTGGAGGTGTGTTGATGGTGGTGTTGTGTTGATGGCCCTGGAGGCGTGTTGATGGCCCTGGAGGTGTGTTGGTGGCCCTAGCTGGAGGTGTGTTGATGGCCCTGGAGGTGTGTTGGTGGCCCTAGCTGGAGGTGTGTTGATGGCCCTATATATACATATATATATATATATATATATATATATATATATATATATATATATATATATATATATATATATATATATATATATATATATATATATTATGAATATCAGAGGTCCCAGGACAATTATTGTGCATGTGTAGTATGTATATTTATGTAGTATATTTGGCATATTTAATGGCATTTAGTTAATGCCACTTAGTGGCATGTCTCTGCACCGTTTCCAGTTTGTTGATATGCTTTCTAAGATATGGGCACCATACAACTGCTGCATACTCCAACTTTGGTGTAACAAAAATTGTGAACAATTTCAAAATTTCTGTTGAAGAAATCCTGTTTCCTAGGTCTGCATCTGTTTTGGTATAACACCTCCTTTTTTACTAGGCCTGCAATTATGAATGCCTTTATAACCAGCTAAGTTGTAGAGTTGGGTATAGTCTTTACTTAGCCAAGTTTCTGTTAAAATGAGGGTCCGTCTAATTACCACAAGCTACCACAAGCTACACAAGCTTCACAAAGCTTCCTGGCAATACGTTAGTAATGAATAAATATAATAGGTTAGGTTGACCTAACTTAACCTAACCGACGCTTGGATCGTCGACTTGATTTGGCGTCACCAGCTTTTTATTTTCGTCTAATTTCTTTATAAAAAGATCCTTTTTCAGATTAAAATTATGTTTTTTCGTGTTGTACATTCAGCACCAACATTATAATGAGTAAATATATCATATTTATTCATTACTAACGTATTGCCAGGAAGCTGAGTGGGTAGGTCTCGATAAATTTCCTGGTATAATATTATTGTTTGCTATTCTCCATCTTAGACTAGGCAAGTTGAAGTCACCTAGGAAGATAATATGAGGTATCGAGTTCTCCATTTTGTTTATCTGTTCTGTGAATTCCTCGGCCGTTGCATCTGGCGGTTTGTATATTAGAATAATCACTAAATTTATTTTCTCTATTTTTAATCCCAATACCTCTACCACCTCATTTGTAATGTTAAGGAGCTCCGAGCATACAAGGTCTTCCATAGTATACAGACCCACTCCTCCATGTGACCTAATTTTCCTATCACAGTTGTGTACTTTTCGAGACTACATTTCAAATATTCCCTAACATACATGGCTTCTCCCCCCTCTTTGTGTAAAATAGTTTAAATCCATTTATGGGACATTCAGCAAATAGTTCTCTATTTTTTACATTCATCAATGTTTCGGTACGTGCAATAGTATGTATTGTTTCATTGCAGATAACAGCATTTAAATTTTTTTTGTTTCTTAGACTTCTTAGACTGGGGGGGCCTCGTAGCCTGGTGGATAGCGCGCAGGACTCTTAATTCTGTGGCGCGGGTTCGATTCCCGCACGAGGCAGAAACAAATGGGCAAAGTTTCTTTCACCCTAAATGCCCCTGTTACCTAGCAGTAAATAGGTACCTGGGAGTTAGTCAGCTGTCACGGGCTGCTTCCTGGGGGGGGAGACCTGGTCGAGGACCGGGCCGCGGGGACACTAGAAAAAGCCCCGAAATCATCTCAAGATAACCTCAAGATAACTTAGACTCGTACTACCAAGTTGCTGTTGGCAATTGGATAATTTTTTTATGAAGTCATTTGTTATTTTTTCCCCTACTTTAGTAATTTATGCTTTTGATCTCAATTAGTTTTATATCCTAGCTTTTTAATTTTTTCCCCTTATATATTGCCATCTTATCTGTCTGCTTTACATGGCTTAAGCAGAGTCATGTCTGCTTAAGCCTTTGTTATTTTACTAATTTACCTGTTTTAATTATTATTTGTTTTCAAAGTTTAGTTTACCCCATTTTATTTGCTTTTTGCAGTACAATACTTTACTAATAATCTTGTAATAGTAATTGGTAATGTAGCACTTGGCCTTTCTCCTTCAGAATGTATGCACACATTATAGAAAGAAGAAGAGAATACCACACAAGATGGCAGCGTATGTCACGGGCCAAAAAGCGACGCCTAAAAGAACAGGTAAACCTCGAAGTCTTTCAGAGGTTGATAGATGGAAAGCGACTGAATACAGGCAACTCCTTCTCTACAACGGTAAGATTGTACTGAAGGGAATCTTACCCAAAGAATTATATGACCATTTCCTGACTCTGAGTGTAGCCATTTCTATTCTTGTATCACCTAAATTGATTCAGTTAAATTACAGCCAATATGCACATGATCTTTTGCTGTACTTTGTGTTAAAGGCTCGTGAGCTGTATGGTAAGGATTTTTTAGTGTACAGTGTACACTGCCTAACACACATATCCTCTGATGCCAAAGAGTTTGGTAGTTTGGACAGATGTTCAGCATTTCCATTTGAAAATTACCTGCAGCAGGTTAAGAATATGGTTCGATCAAGTAAAAACCCTCTTGTTCAAGGAGGATTTAAGGGATTTAC